>NC_088244.1:19198238-19295738 GCF_036934945.1 Oncorhynchus masou masou
GTAGGCTGTGTGTGCCGAGTGTGGCCCATCCTTCCCACTGCTGAACAGAACTGTGCTTGCGCATCTGTGCTGCTAATATCAATTGTGCTTATCACTGAAAAGCTCTCAATCTCTCCAAAAGCTCTTGTCCAGTCCATTTAGTAGTCAGATTTTAGTGACAGAGATAATCATCTTTTAGTCGATTGAAATTAAATGAAAAATGTTTAGTTATAGACCTTTCTGGGTCTATTTAGTCAGTTAAAGTCTCTTCAATTGCCACTAGAAAATTGGTGTTTGACGAATATTTTTGTCACTTTTTTGTTAATGAAATGAACACTGGCATGTTGCAGTAATCAGTCATCAGTTCTGGTTTACTGAGAGCTGATTTAGTCACCAATACTGTGTTTACTAGTGGAGCTGAGATGACATGTAAACTGCTGCGGATGTGTATTCAGTTTCACGACTTCACAGGTTCTACAACAGGGATTAACATAATGGGTGAAATTACATTCCTGGACTGACAGTGACAGGGACCAGACCTCACAGAGTGAGGATGAACTATGTTGTGACATTGTGTTTTGTAACAGCTGTCTGGTACACACACATTATCACACACACAACCAGGAAAGGAGAAAACTGTGAAACATACTGTAGAGACACACTATACAAACAAAAGTATGTGGACACCCCTTCAAATCAGTGGATTTGGCTATTTCAGCCACACCCTTGGCTGAGAGGTGTATAAAATCGAACACATTGTCACGTGTGCTCGCTCTCCGACCTCTAGGTCACCAGCCTGCTGATTATTGTGCACACTTGTTACAAGCATCAGCACCTAATGACACTCACCTGGACTCCATCACCTCCTTGATCACCTGTCCTATTTATGTCACTCCCTTTGGTTCCTTCCCCAGTCGTTATTGTTTCTGTTCCAGTTTCATGTCTGTGCGTTGTTAATGTTTTGTTTATTAAATGATTCACTCTCTGAACTTGCTTCCCAACTCCCAGTGCACACGTTACACACACAGCCATTCGATCCTCATAGACAAACATTGTCAGTAGAATGGCCTTACTGAAGAGCTCAGTGACTTTCAACGTGGCACCGTCATAGGATGCCACCTTTCCATCAAGTTAGTACGTCAAATTTCTGCCCTGCTAGAGCTGCCCTGCTAGAGCTGCCCCGCTAGAGCTGCCCCGCTAGAGCTGCCCCGATCAAATGCAAGAGTTGTTATTGTGAAGTGCAAACGTCTAGAAGCAACAATGGCTCAGCCACAAAGTGGTAGGCCACACAAGCTCACAGAAAGGGACCGCCGAGTGCTGAAGCGCATAACGTGTAAAAATGATCTGTCCTCGGTTGCAACACTCACTACCGAGTTCCAAACTGTCTCTGGAAGCAACGTCAGCACAATAATTGTTCATCGGAAGCTTTATAAAATTGGTTTTCATGGCCGAACAGCCACACACAAGCCTAAGATCGGCAGGGCAATGCCAAGCATCAGCAGGAGTGGTGTAAAGCTCGTCGCCATTGGACTCTGAAGCAGTGGAAACACATTCTCTGGAGTGATGAATCACACTTCACCACGGACTAATCCGGGTTTGGCGGATTAGGAATAATGATCTGGGGCTGTTTTTCATGGTTCGGGCCAGGCCCCTTAGTTCCAGTGAAGGGAAATCTTAATGCTACAGCATACAATGACATTCTAGACAATTCTGTGCTTCCAACTTTGTGGCAACAGTTTGGGGAAGGCCCTTTACTGTTTCAACATTACAATGTCCCCGTGCACAAAGCGAGGTCCATACAGAAATGTTTTGTCGAGGTTGGTGTGGGAAGAACTTGACTGCCCTGCACAGAGCACTGACCTCAACCCCATCAAGCAACTTTGGGATGAATTGGAATGCCGGCAGCAATCCAGGCCTAATCGCCCAACATCAGTGGCGGACCTCACAAATGCTCTTGTGGCAGAATGGATGCAAGTCCCCGCAGCAATGTTCCAACATCTAGTGGAAAGCCTTCCCAGAACAGTGGAGGCTGTTATAGCAGCAATGTTCCAACATCTAGTGGAAAGCCTTCCCAGAAGAGTGGAGGCAGTTATAGCAGCAATGTTCCAACATCTAGTGGAAAGCCTTCCCAGAAGAGTGGAGGCTGTTATAGCAGCAATGTTCCAACATCTAGTGGAAAGCCTTCCCAGAAGAGTGGAGGCAGTTATAGCAGCAATGTTCCAACATCTAGTGGAAAGCCTTCCCAGAAGAGTGGAGGCTGTTATAGCAGCAATGTTCCAACATCTAGTGGAAAGCCTTCCCAGAAGAGTGGATGTAGTTATAGCAGCAATGTTCCAACATCTAGTGGAAAGCCTTCCCAGAAGAGTGGAGGCAGTTATAGCAGCAATGTTCCAACATCTAGTGGAAAGCCTTCCCAGAAGAGTGGAGGCTGTTATAGCAGCAAAGAGGGGACCAATTCCATATTAATGCCCCTGAGTTTGGAATGAGATGTCCACATTCTTTTGGTCATGCAGTGTATGTTCACAAACAAGCACACACTCACATAGGCATAATAATACCCTGCAGGTAAAATATCTCATCTATTTCTGTAGCAGAGCAAATGACTGAAAGAATGTACATTTATTTATTTTCCTGTCGTAATGTGCATCCCCACAACCCACATCCTCTGCGACAGCAGTGTCATTAAAACGCTATCAACATACCAGCTGTTAGTGTCAGAGAGTGGCACTGTCCCCACACACCTCCTGCCCCTCCCCACACACATTTCCTCTTGACAGTAATGCTGATATCAAGAAACATGGAGTTCCCTTGCTCATGAGGTAAAGGGTATGTGCTGTCACTACGGTGTGTGTGTATGTGTGTTTGTGTGTCTGTGTAAGTGCGTGTGCTCACATGGGTGTGTGTTTGGGTGTGTTGGGCTGTGCCCCATCATAACAATGCTGAGGGGATAACATCACAGTGCTGCTAACACCCATGATAGCTGTCCTGTACTGATGAGTGTCCTGTACTGATGACACCCATGATGACGGTCCTGTACTGATGACACCCATGATGACTGTCCTGTACTGATGACACCCATGATGACTGTCCTGTACTGATGACACCCATGATGAGTGTCCTGTACTGATGACACCCATGATGACGGTCCTGTACTGATGACACCCA
The DNA here is from genome assembly GCF_036934945.1 of Oncorhynchus masou masou. NCBI lineage: Eukaryota > Metazoa > Chordata > Actinopteri > Salmoniformes > Salmonidae > Oncorhynchus > Oncorhynchus masou. The sequence continues at coordinate 19,201,383 of NC_088244.1, forward strand.
TGATGACGGTCCTGTACTGATGACACCCATGATGACTGTCCTGTACTGATGACACCCATGATGACTGTCCTGTACTGATGACACCCATGATGAGTGTCCTGTACTGATGACACCCATGATGACTGTCCTGTACTGATGACACCCATGATGACTGTCCTGTACTGATGACGCCCATGATGACTGTCCTGTACTGATGACGCCCATGATGACTGTCCTGTACTGATGACACCCATGATGACTGTCCTGTACTGATGACACCCATGATGACTGTCCTGTACTGATGACACCCATGATGACTGTCCTGTACTGATGACACCCATGATGACTGTCCTGTACTGATGACACCCATGATGACTGTCCTGTACTGATGACACCCATGATGAGTGTCCTGTACTGATGACACCCATGATGAGTGTCCTGTACTGATGACACCCATGATGACTGTCCTGTACTGATGAGTGTCCTGTACTGATGACACCCATGATGACTGTCCTGTACTGATGACGCCCATGAAGACGGTCCTGTACTCTAGTTTCAGCTACCACTCATCACCAAAGCCCACCCATCTCTTTCTCACACTTGTCCTCCTTAGCTAACTTTCAGCACACTCTCTCACTCTCTTGCTGACTTGCATTCTGTCTCTCTTCTTTCTATACCTCATTTTCTCTCTTTCTATTTCTGTCTGATGTTTCTTGACCTTCCCCTCATCCTTTAATTTCAATAAATAGACAGTATTTTTCTGGCAGGGGGGTTCATGTATACCGGACCGGTAAAATGTGAAGTTCTCTGTTGGAAGTGTCAGTATCACTCTCACACAGATCAACGGTGGGAAGTCAGAGGAAACAGCAGCTTGGCTGTGTGCAGGTTTCTGTCTGGTTTAGTTTGTCCTCTAGCAGTAGTCACAAGATCCTTTTACAGCCCTGGGCAGGTACTCATCTCCCTACACCCCACAGCACATCCACTTTTAAATACCGCACAGACTCTTGTGACCGCCACACATACACTTGAGAGTCTGAAATAGTGTGTCTGTTTGTTTGGGTGTGTTTGTGTGTGTGTTGTGCTGTGTATAGGCCCACAGTTTCATAAACAAAAAAACACCTGAAACTGATGCAGACTTTCAGATAGTTCATCCGGACAATAATAGATGGTCAGGTTACAGTTACTGCCCTACGAACTGAGAGGACTGATAAGAATGTGTGTGTGTCTGACTCACCCTGTGTGTGTCTGTCTTCTCTCCTCCCTCCATCTCCCCACTGCTGACCTCATCCAGGTCACTGTCCTCGTCCTGTGTGGAGTCACGCTTGTTGTCCAGGGTTATGCAGCAGGACACACTGGTCTCCGTCTCCGTGACGCTGTCATAGCGCTCTTCCTCGTCGATGGCGTCCTCGTTGGGGAACACCTCACCCTCCACCGCACACGATGGGCTGTCAATCCCGCTGTCCCTGTTGGGAATCTTCCCATTTAAGTTCTGCTCCGAGGAGAGAGAGTCCGGATTGTCCTGGAGCTCATGGGAAGAGCCTCTCTCCTCCCGCTCCGCATCGTCAAGGGAACCAACTCCATCACCATGGGCGATGTCGAGGTGGTCCTCCATTGAGTCCAGAGGAATGTCCTCGTGGCCGTCGATGCGGAGTGAGGCCAGGTGTGAGAGTTCTATCAGCTCTGTGACCTCATCAATCCGCTCCGAGACGATATGTGCAAGTTTGTCGGCGGGGGAGCGTTTCCCAGAATCCTTTGCTCGTGCTGACCCTGAAGGGGAGTGTGCTGTGGGGTCAGGGGCAGAGGGGGGTGTGGTCTCAGACATGGCGTCCATACTCAGGCACAGGTGGAGCTGATTCTTCGGGGGGACGCCAAGAATCGGAATCCTGGGAAATAAAGAAGAAACAGACATTGAGTGTGTATTCTGTGACAGAGGGTAAGACAGACATTGAGTGTGTATTCTGTGAAAGACATTGAGTGTGTATTCTGTGACAGAGGGTAAGACAGACATTGAGTGTGTATTCTGTGACAGACATTGAGTGTGTATTCTGTGACAGAGGGTAAGACAGACATTGAGTGTGTATTCTGTGACAGACATTGAGTGTGTATTCTGTGACAGAGGGTAAGACAGACATTGAGTGTGTATTCTGTGACAGAGGGTAAGACAGACATTGAGTGTGTATTCTGTGACAGAGGGTAAGACAGACATTGAGTGTGTATTCTGTGACAGAGGGTAAGACAGACATTGAGTGTGTATTCTGTGACAAAGGATAAGACAGACATTGAGTGTGTATTCTGTAACAGAGGGTAAGACAGACATTGAGTGTGTATTCTGTGACAGAGGGTAAGACAGACATTGAGTGTGTATTCTGTGACAGAGGGTAAGACAGACATTGAGTGTGTATTCTGTGACAGACATTGAGTGTGTATTCTGTGACAGAGGGTAAGACAGACATTGAGTGTGTATTCTGTGAAAGACATTGAGTGTGTATTCTGTGACAGAGGGTAAGACAGACATTGAGTGTGTATTCTGTGACAGACATTGAGTGTGTATTCTGTGACAGAGGGTAAGACAGACATTGAGTGTGTATTCTGTGACAGACATTGAGTGTGTATTCTGTGACAGAGGGTAAGACAGACATTGAGTGTGTATTCTGTGAAAGACATTGAGTGTGTATTCTGTGACAGAGGGTAAGACAGACATTGAGTGTGTATTCTGTGACAGACATTGAGTGTGTATTCTGTGACAGAGGGTAAGACAGACATTGAGTGTGTATTCTGTGACAGACATTGAGTGTGTATTCTGTGACAGAGGGTAAGACAGACATTGAGTGTGTATTCTGTGACAGACATTGAGTGTGTATTCTGTGACAGAGGGTAAGACAGACATTGAGTGTGTATTCTGTGACAGAGGGTAAGACAGACATTAAGTGTGTATTCTGTGACATAGGGTAAGACAGACATTGAGTGTGTATTCTGTGACAGACATTGAGTGTGTATTCTGTGACAGAGGGTAAGACAGACATTGAGTGTGTATTCTGTGAAAGACATTGAGTGTGTATTCTGTGACAGAGGGTAAGACAGACATTGAGTGTGTATTCTGTGACAGACATTGAGTGTGTATTCTGTGACAGAGGGTAAGACAGACATTGAGTGTGTATTCTGTGACAGACATTGAGTGTGTATTCTGTGACAGAGGGTAAGACAGACATTGAGTGTGTATTCTGTGACAGACATTGAGTGTGTATTCTGTGACAGAGGGTAAGACAGACATTGAGTGTGTATTCTGTGACAGAGGGTAAGACAGACATTGAGTGTGTATTCTGTGACATAGGGTAAGACAGACATTGAGTGTGTATTCTGTGACAGACATTGAGTGTGTATTCTGTGACAGAGGGTAAGACAGACATTGAGTGTGTATTCTGTGACAGAGGGTAAGACATACATTGAGTGTGTATTCTGTGACAGAGGGTAAGACAGACATTGAGTGTGTATTCTGTGACAGAGGGTAAGACAGACATTGAGTGTGTATTCTGTGACAGAGGGTAAGACAGACATTGAGTGTGTATTCTGTGACAGAGGGTAAGACAGACATTGAGTGTGTATTCTGTGACAGACATTGAGTGTGTATTCTGTGACAGAGGGTAAGACAGACATTGAGTGTGTATTCTGTAACAGAGGGTAAAACAGACATTGAGTGTGTATTCTGTGACAGACATTGAGTGTGTATTCTGTGACATAGGGTAAGACAGACATTGAGTGTGTATTCTGTGACAGAGGGTAAGACAGACATTGAGTGTGTATTCTGTGACAGAGGGTAAGACAGACATTGAGTGTGAATTCTGTGACAGGAGGTAAGACAGACATTGAGTGTGTATTCTGTGACAGACATTGAGTGTGTATTCTGTGACAGAGGGTAAGACAGACATTGAGTGTGTATTCTGTGACAGACATTGAGTGTGTATTCTGTGACAGAGGGTAAGACAGACATTGAGTGTGTATTCTGTGACAGAGGGTAAGACAGACATTGAGTGTGTATTCTGTGACAGAGGGTAAGACAGACATTGAGTGTGTATTCTGTGACAGACATTGAGTGTGTATTCTGTGACAGAGGGTAAGACAGACATTGAGTGTGTATTCTGTGACAGACATTGAGTGTGTATTCTGTGACAGAGGGTAAGACAGACATTGAGTGTGAATTCTGTGACAGAGGGTAAGACAGACATTGAGTGTGAATTCTGTGACAGGGGGTAAGACAGACATTGAGTGTGAATTCTGTGACAGGGGGTAAGACAGACATTGAGTGTGTATTCTGTGACAGGGGGTAAGACAGACATTGAGTGTGTATTCTGTGACAGAGGGTAAGACAGACATTGAGTGTGAATTCTGTGACAGGGGGTAAGACAGACATTGAGTGTGTATTCTGTGACAGAGGGTAAGACAGACATTGAGTGTGTATTCTGTGACAGAGGGTAAGACAGACATTGAGTGTGTATTCTGTGACAGAGGGTAAGACAGACATTGAGTGTGAATTCTGTGACAGGGGGTAAGACAGACATTGAGTGTGTATTCTGTGACAGACATTGAGTGTGTATTCTGTGACAAAGGGTAAGACAGACATTGAGTGTGTATTCTGTAACAGAGGGCAAGACAGACATTGAGTGTGTATTCCGTGCAAAACATTCATACTCGTATAGAAATACCCACATCATAAATAATCCAACTAAATATAATGATACAGGGTGAGAACACCTTGTGGAATCTCCTACCCCCTGCAGTGCAGTAAAGTACCTGGACTTCTCAAACCTCTCGATGAGTAGCCCCACGTTCTGGGCTTCTCTTTGAGGCAGTGTGGCCAGGCCAGGGGGGATCTGGCTGGGCCGCGGCTTGGGCGAAGTTGGGGGAGCAGGCAGCGGCCTGGAGGGGGCCGGGGGGATCCTCTTGGGCTTCTTGTCCTGTCCGAGGGCCAGCAGGTGCAGGGGCTTAGGCGGCACTGTAGGTCCAGGTCCAGGAAGAGGGGGAATGGAATGATGAAGAAGGAAAGAGTGAAAAAAAACAGATACTAGGTCAGGTCACTGGTGTGACGACAGAAACAGTCCTGTTTCAAGTGCCCCGGTGTGAGAAAGTCTCCATTTCTGTATTCCAGACGCCCTTGGCTGCTGCAGCTACCCACTCACAAAACTACAGTCCAAATGCCACCACAAAACACAACATATAAATGCTCAACTCCAAGAGTAGGTCCAGGAACACAGCACAGGAGAAGTTCTGATGCTGCTTCACAGAGCTAAGACTGCTTCCTGGTTTCAGAACAGGATGCAGTGATGACTGCTTGTAAGCCACTGTGGTTTCAAAGTCAGATAAAAAAAACACAAGCACACAGACAAAAAAAATGACAGGCCGAGAGCAGTCCAAAAACAGACTCTGCGAAAATGGCCACCCACACTATCAGAGGATAACACGCTACTGTATAGCTAGCTACATGCTCTTAAAACATGGTTAGTGCAGAATGCATTTAGAGGACACTAGGTTTTTTCTACATATTTTATGCAGGCCAGTCTTTGCTGTGTGCTTGGTATTGTACTAGGGCTGAATGAGGAACAGGTCTCTCTCTGAGTGTGTGTGTGTGACTACAGCACAGCCTAAAGCAGGGGTTCTTTTTCAGCCTGGCACCCAAATGAGATATTCTGTGTTTTCCTGGGACCCAAGCTTCGGAAAATATGCAACTTTTCGTAAATATCGGTACATTTCATTGCCCATATGCCTAAAAAATGCAATATAGACAAAAACAAATAACAATGAAATACCCATAAATAACTTTAGTTTATTTTTCCCCGTTAAAAACACTCTTACATACCTGTCTATGTTGGAACTATTGCTGTTAAAATACAATAAATTATTTCATTCTGAAGCGGAATAAACGGATTGATCACATCACACAGATGTAGAACAGAACACACACAGGCTTGTTGATCGTGCAACCCTAAGTAACAGTACAGATAAAAAATGATCAGGCCTACTGTACATCTTACTGTACATCTTACTGTAGAAATGATTGTTGATAGAAAGTCTAGATTGGAACTGTTGCTGTTAAAATACATATGTTTTTATTCTGAACTGGAATAAACTGATTGATCACATCACACAGATGTAGACCAGATGAGAGGTCCTAATGAGACATTTTCAGTCCTAATGAGAGGTGTGTGGCTGGTTGAAGTTTTCAGTCCTAATGAGAGTTGTGTGGCTGGTTGAAGTTTTCAGTCCTAATGAGAGGTGTGTGGCTGGTTGAAGTTCAGTCCTAATGAGAGGTGTGTGGCTGGTTGAAGTTTTCAACAAGCAGGTCTATTATTTTAACAGTGTAACACTGAGGTCATGCTCAGCATTGAAACGGTTTCTGTACTTCAGAACCCTGACTTGCAAAGGTATGTGGTGCCAAACTGGATCAGAACATCTACTGCTTTCTCAGTCAGGCAGGAGACGGCTTCCTGCTGCAGATGATCAACCCAGAACTGTGTGAGTGTTTGTCTCAAAAAGCATCTTGCTTCAATCAGTTTATTCCAGATCAGAATAAAAAATATTACTTGTAACAGTTCCAACCTAGACTTGTTTTCAACAATCATTTCTACAGTAAAATGTACAGTAGGCCTGATCACTTTTCATCTTCATCTGTACTGTTTCTTAGGTTTACACTATCAGTAGCTAGCTAACTTGCTTTGGCTAACGTCAGCTATTAGTTGTTAAACGTTAAACGGCCAGGGGATTGTTTGAAAGAGAAACTCACATCTATTACTATGAGAGATAGTACTCCCTTATTTCTGCTTATTATCACTTGTTATAAAATGACAACAATGCTTTGTTAGTTGACTTACTTTTCCACTTTCAAAGCACTGTTTCCTGAGGCATACTGACCTGTTCTGAAATAACTCCCTGGGTTTACTGTCATGTACAGTTGTGCCTGGATGTTTGGTCAGGGCGTGTCATTTTATTAATTTGTTAGTTTTGAGAGACTCATTACTAAGCACTTCCTCACACAAAACACATTGTGGGCGCTCCTCATTATTTCTCAAAGTTTGTATGAAAGAGACAAAACGTCATCACTGTATTTGCGTGCCATGACCATTGAGCTCAGTCAGAACTTGTGATGAGCATGAGTCCATTTCATGACAGCGGTGAGGAATAACAAGCAGTGTTGCCAACTCCTCAGTAAGGAAAGTAGCTATTGGCTGTCCTAAAAGTCGCTAAATGACGTCATCACCTACTTTGCATAATTGGCCATGTACATGTAATTGTGATGGACGCTGTAGGAGAGAGGAATAATGTTGTGGGAGGGACAAAAAGTGAGTAAAAAACACCCTAAATATGTTTAGAACTACAAATGAGCAAGCTGCAGAGAGTGGCACACACAGCGAATAAGAACCAGATATTTGAGGCCATACTCCTCCTTCAGCACTTTATGGACCCCATTGTTAATCCCCATAACAGAGGCATTGTCAGTCCCTGTCCCCAGGAGTTTCTCTTTAAGACAACACTTCAAAGCCACAACAGCACTGACTATAGATTTGGCATCTCCTCCCTCCAACTCAACAAGCCCCGGAAATGTTGATACAATTGTCTGCTTGGTGTCAGTAAAGCACCTTATCACAACCCCCAGGTACACTTACATCCGTGGACTCATCGAGGAGGAGGCTGAAACGCTGGTCACCAACATCTGTGACCAACGTTTTCAGAAAGTATGGTGCTAGAACACCATTAATCATTACTGTGCACTTTGTCCTGTGCATGTTGAAGTGGGTAGCAGCAGTGGACTCTGAGAAAGCAGCTCTACATGCTTCTCCAATGTGATCACATGCCATTTTTTTTTTACCATAAATGGCAGCTTGTTTTGGGTGGAACTGTTATAAGGCTTTGCCTTTTGAGTGTGTTTTGAGTTGTCATGTGTTTATTTACATCACTAAGTTTGGCGTAGAAACCAGCCTTACAATACAGGCAGTATGCCCGTGTATCATCAATAATGGCTTCAACCAGCCTTTGAAATTCAGGGTTTGATTCCCACTCCTTTCTGTATTTTTGAGTGTACAGTTTAGAATGAGACATGATGAGCTAGCCAGCTAGATGTTAAGCTTATGTCACAGAGAGGCACACACAGTGGACAAGGTGAGTAAGTGACTGAGGCTGTGTGTGTCAAATTGGGTTGGGGCCCACGGCAGCACCCGCTGCTCGTTGAGAAGAGTAAGAACGATACGTGCTTTCATGTCAGTCTCCAAAAGTCTCCAATAACACCAGAAAAAGTCGCTAGATTTTTCACTAGTCACTTTTTTGAAAATGTGTCGCAAGAGGGGTCTGAATACTCACTAAATATAGCGACAAAGTTGCTAAGTTGGCAACACTGATAACAAGTCAGTGGCTTGAACTACAGCACTGCAGCATGTAGGTCGCGGAGTGATCTTCAACAAAACTGCAGGAAACAATGTTGCTATGCACAGAGCGCAGTGAACCGAGAACGCAGTTGCACTTGGCCAAATCAATTCCAGTAATTAATTAAATAATTATAACGCTGGCCTAAAGTAATGCCTCAACAGGCAGATAGCATGAAGCTATAGTTGGACTAACAACAGTCTTTGATCTGAACCATTGATCTCTTTTTCTGACTGATGTGTTTGTGGGATAAATATGTGGGTGAACGCTGACCTGACTAAATAAAACTCTGGGGCCTGGGTCATAGTCATTGCCTAAGAAACGCAGGCTAATAACACAACGCTGGATATTGTACCAACATGATAATGACATTATTGTAATAAACAACTATTTATAATGCTAAATGACAAATAAACCAGCACTGTACCTTGAGGTTTCTGAGAGGTGGGTGTGGCGGTAGGCTGGGGGTGGGGCTTGACTGCAGGCCGGCCGTGACATGGTCTGGGAGGGGGCGGGGCTTTCTTTCCCAGCCGTGGGGAACACAGGAAGTCCACCGATCCACACTGGTACTGTAGAGAGGAGGGAGAGAGGTCTGAGGGAGAGAGAGGGAGATGATATATTAGGTTGACTGGTGAGTACATAACTTCTGTTCACAGAACACGCAGGAATGCAACCTGTTCTGAAGGAACACAGTATTAGTTTGAGAACACCAAGAAAGTGACATAGGTGAGCCAAAAAACCCAGCAGTTTCAGCTCCACACAGCCCCAGTTTCAGTCCGAGGACACCTGAACGAAGCCGCCTTACACAGCCCCAGTTTCAGTCCGAGGACACCTGAACGAAGCCGCCCTACACAGCCCCAGTTCCAGTCCGAGGACACCTGAACGAAGCCGCCCTACACAGCCCCAGTTTCAGTCCGAGGACACCTGAACGAAGCCGCCCTACACAGCCCCAGTTTCAGTCCGAGGACACCTGAACGAAGCCGCCCTACACAGCCCCAGTTTCAGTCCGAGGACACCTGAACAATGCAGCCCTATACAGCCCCAGTTTCAGTCCGAGGACACCTGAACGAAGCCGCCCTACACAGCCCCAGTTTCAGTCCGAGGACACCTGAACAATGCAGCCCTATACAGTCCCAGTTTCAGTCCAAGGACACCTGAACAATGCAGCCCTATACAGTCCCAGTTTCAGTCCAAGGACACCTGAACGATGCAGATCCATACAGGCCTAGCTGCATTACACTTGAGTGGTGGAGTGTAACTGTAACTGTAGGAGGTGAACAAACGACCATGCTGCAGGGAGCAAGAAGAACTAGAGAGGAAGCATAGAGGAAGCATAGAGGGAACAGACAGGCCCAGCATCGATCCTGACACCAGGCCAGAGGAGAGAGAAGAGGCTTCCGCCTCAATGAGTCTACAGCCAGCTCTCTGATAGGCCTGCCTATAAATAATACATGTCTACATCCTGATCCTCCATCCTTTTGACTAGCTGGGAGTGATAATGGCCTGTGTGTGTGTGTCCCACTTTCTCTCTGCATGTCTGTGATATCAGGCTGTGTGTTTAAGAAACCCACTCAACAGAACTACAAACAGATGCACTGTGGGACAATGAGGCCTTTAGCAGCTAGCTAGTTTCATCAGGGAGATGCCTGTAAGGGCTTTTTGAAATTCAGTGTGGCCTTTTGAATTGAAGTGTGGCCTTTTTCATGAGTGCTGTTTTGTGCAATATGTTGGTATGTTCACATAATGTATTGTTTGTGTTGAGAGTGGGGGAAGTATGTGTTTACTGTGTATATACGTGTGCTTGTGTATCCCTATGCCTGTGTGTGTGTGTGTGTGTGTGTGTGTGTGTGTGTGTGTGTGTGTGTGTGTGTGTGTGTGTGTGTGTGTGTGTGTGTGTGTGTGTGTGTGTGTGTGTGTGCCTCTGTGTTTGTGTCTAAGTACCGCTGTCTTTGTTCCTAGTGCCCTCATCATAGCCTGTGTTAAGCCTTGCTGTGTGTTATCAATGATAACCCTGTCAGTACGTTATGATCATCTATATAAACTACCATCCACACTGCTCCTCTCTGCTCTCTTTCCTGCAGGCTGATGAGGGCACGTATCTATTCACTCCACACGCATCGCCAAAGGATTAGTTTAGAGATGGTAGTGAGACCACTGAGGAGCTTCTCCATGTCTGATTTGGTGTTGTCCAGCTCAGCTTCAGCCTGCAGCTTCAGGCAGTGAAGGCAGGCAGATCTATGTCAGTCTGTAATGAGTCCTGCTTCGCTGTCTGCCCTCATGAGGTCCTGCTGCAGGCTGGCTTTCCCAACATATGATATCTACAAGGCCTTTACCAAACCAAGTAGGGAGTGAGGGAAGAGAGAGTGAGAGAGGGAGAGGGAGAGAAGGAGAAGGGGAGGAGAGAGAGAGAGCAAGAGAGAGAGTGTGCTACAGTTTGCATACAACCATGGAAGACAAAGCTTTTCACTTAAGCTATAAACAGTACAGTAGCAAATCATAAAATAGTGCCCAGTTCCCACTCTCACGTTCACTACCGCTGCAACAGAAATCCATTTGTAAACAGCAGACTGTATAGTATTGACTATACAGACACACAGCATCCCACATTATCATATAGAGGAAAGCCATTCACCAAAGAGAACTGATGACTTTGTAAAACTTAATCTAGGATCAGCTTTTCCTGCCCCCAATCTTAAGGTGATGAAATCTATCTACTCTGAAGTCCTTCAGCCAAATCACTGACCAATGAGAAACACTCTGACCATAGACAAAGGTCAAGTCTTGGGAAAAACAAACAGTCTGTATCAGTAACGAGACCTACGGTGTCATAAGGGTCTGGGTCTATTGAAACTCCGTAGTCATGGTTATCTGAGAGAGAGTGAAACCTGGCCCGCAGATCAAAGGTCCTAACAGTAAACAGGAACTTGACGACACAGAGGAATCACTTCCACTGAACACTCTCAACACAACACTACACAACACTTATAACTCTACACAACACTTATAATTCTACACAACACTCACAACTCTACACATCACTTATAACTCTACACAACACTCACAACTCTACACAACACTACATAACACGTATAACTCTACACAACACTTATAACTCTACACAACACAACACAACACTACACAACACTTTTAACTCTACACAACACTTATAACTCTACACAACACTCACAACTCTACACAACACTCACACCTCTACACAACACTTATAACTCTACACAACACTACACAACACTTATAACTCTACACAACACTTATAACTCTACACAACACTACACAACACTTATAACTCTACACAACACTTATAACTCTACACAACACTTATAACTCTACACAACACTACACAACACATATAACTCTACACAACACTTATAACTCTACACAACACTTATAACTCTACACAACACTTATAACTCTACACAACACTCACAACTTTACACAAGACATAACTCTACACAACACTTATAACTCTACACAACACTCCCAACTCTACTCAACACTTCTCCCAACTCTACTCAACACTCACAACTCTTCTACATGTCTGTTACAATACTGAAAGCTCAAATGATTCCAAAGGTCTTCGAGACCAAAAAGTAAGTGTGTTCATTTGAACATTTGCCAAAGTAAAGAAAAGAAGGATAGCAAAACAACGACCTAAACCCGATAAACAGACAGACTGGGCTTATTTGCAGAATTTTACACACAAGAAAAGACAAGAACAAGAAGGAAAAGCTACCTTGTCATTCAATGTTCCCCCTTTCCTCAGACGCCAAAAATCCAGTAAACCGTTTCAATGGGAAAATCCAACACACCTTCCTTGGTCAACAAAGTAAATACTATTCTCCCGGTATGAGACCGTTAAGCTCTCCGTGCCAGCTCCTTGCACACACACACACCCTGGAGCTCAGTAAAGTTCAGTCCTGCATAACACACACACACCTGTTGTCAGGTGTACTGTGTTCCCTAGTCTAACTGCACCTGCCAAACCTGCTTTACACGCCTGCTCCCGTGCCCAGCTGACGTGTGTGTGTGTGTATGTATTGTTATGGCAACAGGAGGTCAACAGATTCCCTGACTATCTCTGTCTGTGAAACAGTACAGGGCAGGAACCAAGATGAAACGCCACAGACTGCATGGACACTATAGGCTAAGTCTCTGACACCTGACACACTCCGTCAGGTCCTGTTCAGTGGCAGAGTGGTAAAGTTATGTGCGTACATGCAACAGAGTAACAACTACAGGACAAACAGGATCTAAACAATGTCCGACACAAACGGAGTCATCAAATGAATTTGCTTACAGATGGAGAGATGAGATTAACATTCTGTAATTATGAGAATCAATCTATGAGCATTTTAATAAACACACACAAGAGAATAGACAAGTGGATTCATTCATTTCCTCTTCTGAACTCCAATCACGATGAGGGACAGATCATTGGAACAGTTTGCTTCCCAGCACAACCATCACCATGGTGCTCTGAGGAGCTGGGGGTTGCCAGGGTGACGTGACTCAGAAGACCACCTCATCAACGACCATACCCCATCCTTATGGACACGTCAAGAATTGTGTCTCCTAGGCGACCCGTTGACTCACCTGCCCGTTGCTTGAGAGTGGAGATGGTGATGTCATGGTCACTCTCCAGTCAGAAGAAAACAGGACAGAATGAGAAGGACTCACAGAACAGCACTAGAGAGGACAGTGTTACAGTTATAAGAACTGTGTTCTTATACACTGAAATATTCTGACACTGAGAAAGGGGATATGGAAGCATAATGGTATTGTGGGTGTGTGTGTGTCTGTGTATGTACATTTTTTTGTGTGTGTGTGTGTCTGTATATGTACATTTGTGTGTGTGTGTGTGTGAGTGTGTGTCTGTACATTCGTGTGTGTGTGTGTGTCTGTACATTAGTGTGTGTGTGCATCTGTGTATGTACATTCGTGTGTGTGTGTGTCTGTGTATGTACATTTGTGTGTGTGTGTGTGTGTGTGTGTGTGTGTGTGTGTGTCTGATGAAGGGTAAGTCAAGCCCAGAAAGCACATGACCCTGTGCCACAGGTCACACGCTAATATAATCTATCTCTATGTGTGACATATTCAGATTCCATCAGACAGACAGCTATGAAATGACAGCGTACTGTTACAGTCTGGGGCTCAACATTTCTACAACTGCAGAGAGTAGAGAGAGTGGTGAGGACAACCAACAGTGTGTATGTACCCAATGTCCTGCACGCACACGTACCCACAGACACTCACACCTAGAAAAATAGACACATACACAATATTCATTCTCCCCCTCCCCCTTTCTCTCGCTGAATGATGAACACACATATGCACAAGCAAAAGCATTCACACCCACATATAAACACACTGCTGTCAATCAATGTCAGCCCTGAGGCAACCCTGTTGGAGTCGTTTATTACCCATCATCCCTAGAGTAAAGTCTTTCTGCCCCAGTGCTGTCTGGGAGATGGATCACTCCAGGCGTGGGAGCGTCTCATCAGTCAGTCACCACTTCTGTGACCCCCCTGACACTCCAACCCCCATCCCCCAAACACACAGCTACCCCCACATCTATCAACACTTCCGCTGTCCTTCCCTCAGTCAGCACGTCATTCCCTCTGCACCTCTCTTCATCTCCATCTCTTCCACTCCCTTCCTGCCTCGTAGACAGTCCTTTTATCGGACTCTCTCTCTCTCTCTCTCTCTCTCTCTCTCTCTCTCTCTCTCTCTCTCTCTCTCTCTCTCTCTCTCTCTCTCTCTCTCTCTCTCTCTCTCTCTCTCTCTCTCTCTCTCTCTCTCTCTCTCTCTCTCTCTCTCTCTCTCTCTCTCTCTCTCTCTCTCTCTCTCTCTCTCTCTCTCTCTCTCTCTCTCTCTCTCTCTCTCTCTCTCTCTCTCTCTCTCTCTCTCTCTCTCTCTCTCTCTCTCTCTCTCTCTCTCTCTCTCTCTCTCTCTCTCTCTCTCTCTCTCTCTCTCTCTCTCTCTCTCTCTCTCTCTCTCTCTCTCTCTCTCTCTCTCTCTCTCTCTCTGAACCTGCTAGTATTGATCTGGCCTCTGCTCTGTTGTCCTAACTGACTGAGACAGACTGATAATAACTGAGACAGACTGATACAGACTGAGACAGACTGAGACAGAATGATAAAGACTGAGACAGAATGATAAAGACAGACAGACTGAGACAGACTGATAAAGACTGAGACAGACTGATAAAGACTGAGACAGACTGATAAAGACTGAGACAGACTGATACAGACTGAAACAGACTGATAAAGACTGAGCCAGACTGAGACAGACTGAGATAGACTGAGACAGACTGAGACAGACTGATAAAGACTGATACAGATTGAGACAGACTCTCATCTAATGGCACTGTGATTAATAATGGCCATCGATCATAGCAGTGTTACACACACACACATACACACGCCCACACACCCACATCGCCACACACGGTCTGAAACAGGCTTTGTAGAGTTTTTTTATTAGAAGAGTGCATCGTCTGAAATAAGTATCAAAATATGGAGACATAGTGAATATGGAAGAAGGGAGAAAACCATATGTACCCATTTATATAGCCAGAGACCTCCCATGGCTCTCCCTCCCTCTCCATCCTTCTCTCTCCATCTCTCCCTCTCTCCTTCCTGCGACTCTGAGACAATAACTAGTGCTCTGACCTTGATGCGTCTCTCTCATTTATCACCCACGGCCAAACCCCCATATTTACAGAAAGAGAGCGAGAGAGAGAGACTGTCGAACACATGGAAATACGCACAAAGAGACACACACAGAGACACAACCAGACAATGGAAAACACATGGAAATAGGGACACAGACAGAGACGCACTGGAAAACACATACATAGAGATGGAAAAACCCAGACTGGAACTTTAGTGTAGTGTACAAAAGCAGGTTAACCTAGACTAGGTCTACAGCGTAAGATCTGGGATAGTTTGCTGTTAGTTAGGATTTATGTTACCTAACTAGAACAAATCTCTAAAAAGCAGATGCTGCTTCTCACAGACCATAAAAAGGGACAGATGTTCTATGGACACAAGGGATGTACAATATAGGCTAGAGCTCTTCCCGATCTATGATAATTCAGCAGCAGATTTCTCCATCGAGTAGAGTAGAGTACAGTAGAGTACAGCACAGAAGAGTGCAGTACAGTTGAGTAGAGTAGAATGCAGTACAGTATAGTACAGTACAGCACAGTAGAGTGCAGTAGAGTACAGTACAGTAGAGCACAGTAGAGTAGAGTGCAGTACAGTATAGTACAGTAGAGTGCAGTACAGTATAGTACAGTAGAGTGCAGTACAGTATAGTACAGTACAGCACAGTAGAGTGCAGTAGAGTACAGTAGAGCACAGTACAGTATAGTACAGTACAGCACAGTAGAGTAGAGTGCAGTACAGTAGAGTGCAGTACAGTGCAGTAGAGTAGAGTGCAGTACAGTAGAGTACAGTAGAGTGCAGTACAGTACAGTAGAGTACAGTAGAGTAGTGTGCAGTAGACTACAGTAAAGAAAAGTGCAGTGCAGTACAGTACGGTGCAGTAAAGTACAGTACAATACAGTACAGTAAAGTGCAGTAGAGTACAGTACAGTGCAGTACAGTACAGTAAAGTGCAGTAGAGTACAGTACAGTACAGTACAGTACGGTAGAGTACAGTACAGTGCAGTACAGTACAGTAAAGTGCAGTAGAGTACAGTACAGTAAAGTGCAGTAGAGTACAGTACAGTACAGTACAGTAGAGTGCAGTATAGTACAGTACAGTACAGTGCAGTACAGTACAGTACAGTAAAGTGCAGTAGAGTACAGTACAGTGCAGTACAGTACAGTAAAGTGCAGTAGAGTACAGTACAGTAAAGTGCAGTAGAGTACAGTACAGTACAGTGCAGTACAGTACAGTAAAGTGCAGTAGAGTACAGTACAGTACAGTGCAGTACAGTAAAGTGCAGTAGAGTACAGTACAGTACAGTACAGTACAGTACAGTAAAGTGCAGTAGAGTACAGTACAGTACAGTGCAGTACAGTACAGTAAAGTGCAGTAGAGTACAGTACAGTACAGTGCAGTAGAGTACAGTACAGTAAAGTGCAGTAGAGTACAGTACAGTACAGTGCAGTAGAGTACAGTACAGTAAAGTGCAGTAGAGTACAGTACAGTACGGTGCAGTAAAGTACAGTACAATACAGTACAGTAAAGTGCAGTAGAGTACAGTACAGTACAGTGCAGTACAGTACAGTACAGTACAGTAAAGTGCAGTAGAGTAGAGTAGAGTACAGTGCAGTACAGTAAAGTAAAGTGCAGTAGAGTACAGTACAGTACAGTACAGTGCAGTACAGTAAAGTACAGTAGAGTACAGTAGAGTACAGTACAGTAGAGTACAGTAGGGTAGAGCACAGTAGAGTTCAGTACAGTACAGTACAGTAGGGTAGAGCGCAGTAGAGTACAGTACAGTAGAGTACAATAGAGTACAGTAGAGTAGAGTACAGTGGAGTAATGTACAGTAGCATTGAGATGAGTGCAGTAGACTAGAGTAAAGTACAGTACAATAGAGTACAGTAGAGTGATAATGCAGCGTGCCAAGTTCACTGGCTTATCTATACATATACAGAGGGATAATGATCCCATCCAATCACATATACAGTAGCAGCTGGCCTCCCTCAGATTACTACCATAGTACTGCATATCCATTCATTTATTTCCTTGCTCTTTGATTCAACAAAACAACAGCACCTCTCCCAGATTGTGTTCTCCAGGAATGAGCCATGCCTCTAAGCCTCCTCTATGGTATCATGGATTCCCAAGCTGGGCTACAGAGGAAAGGGAAGGGGGTAAGAAGAGGATCAGGGATAAATCATCCTGCCCCTGTCAGTCCTAAATCAGGTCAGTGGACACAGCAGTAGGGTAAATCAACCCAGCTCACACATGAAGTAGAAGTATTTCACTAGCTCCCACAGATGAAGACAGGGGGATTTTCGTGGGATGACAAAGAGGAGAGGACAGAGTGTGAGACAGAAGGAGAGGGATAACGAAAGAGAGAGTGTACGGTGCATTCGGAAAGTGTACAGACCCCTTGACCTTTTCCCCATTTTGTTACGTTACAGCCTTATTCTAAAATTGATTAAATAGTTTATTTTAGTAGTAGTTTATTTTTTTTAGTTTATCTACACACAATAACCCATAATGACCAAGCAAAAATGTTTATTTTTCATTTTTAATTTTGGCAAATGTATAAAAAATTAAAAACTGAAATAGACATTTACATAAATATTCAGACCTTGTCAATACTTTGTTGAAGCATATTTGGCAGCGATTACAACCTCGCGTCTTCTTGGGTATGACGCTACAATCTTGGCACACCTGTATTTGGGGAGTTTCTCCAATTCTTCTCTGCAGATCCTCTCAAGCTCTGTCAGGTTGGATGGGGAGCATCGCTGCACAGCTACTTTCAGGTCTATCCAGAGATGTTCGATCGGGTTCAAGTCTGGGCTCTGGCTGAGCCACTCAAGGATATTTGTTGCCCTGTTGGAAGTTGAACCTTCACCCCAGTCTGAGGTCCTGAGTGCTCTGGAGCAGGTTTTCATCAAGGATCTTTGTGTACTTTGCGCTGTTCATCTTTCCCTCGATCCAGACTAGTCTCCTGTTCCCTGCCGCTGAAAGAGATTCCCACAGCATGATGCTGCCGCCACCATGCTTCACCGTAGGGCTGGTGCCAGGTTTCCTCCAGAAGAGCCACTTGGCATTCAGGCCAAAGAGTTCATCAGACTAGAGAATCTTGTTTCTCGTGGTCTGAGAGTCTTTAGGTGGCTTTTGGCAAACTCCAAGTGGGCTGTCATGTGCCTTTTACTGAGGAGTGGCTTCCGTCTGGCCACTCTAACATAAAGGCCTGATTGGTGGAGTGCTGCAGAGAAGGTTGTCCTTCTGGAAGGTTCTCTCATCTCCACAGAGGAACTCTGGAGCTCTGTCAGAGTGACCATCGGGTTCTTGGTCACCTCCCTGACCAAGGCCCTTCTCCCCCGATTGCTCAGTTTGGCCGGGCAGCAAGCTCTAGGAAGAGTCTTGGTGGTTCCAAACTTCTTCCATTTAAGAATGATAGAGGCCACTGTGTTCTTGGGGAACTTCAGTGCTGCAGATTTTATTTTATTAAATTCATTTTAGAATAAGGCTGTAACGTAACAAAATGTGGAAAAAGTTGAGGGGTCTGATTACTTTACAAATGCACTGCATGTTTAGAAGGGAGAACGAGGGAAGTAACAGAGGAAGAGTAAACGAAATGGAGAGGAAGAATCCTTCTCAAGACAAGCTGTAGTTATTATAGAGCTCTACATGACATGAAGACAATAATGTGAGAAGAGTGTTGACAGACAGACAGACAGACAGACAGACAGACAGACAGACTGCAGGTTGAACCCTTTTGGTTCCATGTAAAAGGGTTCCATGGAAGCAAAAGGGTTCTACCTGGAACCAAAAAGTGTTGTCCTATGGGAACAGCAGAAGAACCCTTTTGGAACCCTTTTTTCTAAGAGTGCAGACATAGACAAAGGCACACAGACCCACAGACACACACACACACACTGTAACATTAAGCAGTGTGTAGGGCGCAGGCAGATAGCTAGTTAAAAATAGGGCTTTCCTTCCCATAATGATACACTTTCACCTTCCACAGAGGAGCTAGCACAAACAAGGCCTGACAAGTGAATGCAAGAGTGACATCCTCCTTCTGGAGTCACAGGCTAAATTAAGCAATGCCAGAGTGAGAGAGCTCTGGATTCCTCTGCCCTAGGGGAAACCAGTGGAACAGTGTATCGTCATGGCAACAGGGCAGATTATCCATATTGGTAAAATAGCAGGTGGGTCAAGGAGACTGGGAATAGGGAATACAATCACAGCTGCCCAGTTTCACACAGCCTATATATGCTGCTGTTTTTCAGCAGGTACTTTTTCAGAAGGACTAGATACTGTAAACACCAAGCCTTAACCATCTGAGCTGACCCGAAACCAACACTTCTATTCACAGAAATAAAGCTTGATCTGTTTGCCCTTTAATGAGCAGTCCTCTTCTTCACACCAATACAGGAAAGCAATGGGGTGTGCAGACACCAAACACAACACTCTGTCACAACCAGTAAGACACAATGTAACAACCTCAAAGCCTTTAAAAATGCTTCATGTATGTTAGTGTAGAGGGCATGGACTGAAGTCTTACATACTCACACACACACAAACATGTTTTTGCGTGGATTCCACAATGTGGTAAGCTTTGAACAGCTAGGACCGCAATTTCTTGTCCCGGAATCCCGCTTAACAGACAAGTTGAAGCATGACAGAGACGATAAGCTGCTAGCCATCAAGCTAAGGAAGTATGTACCAAATTAGTTTTGCAATGGAGCCCTCTTTGACTGGAGAAATAAATTAACGGTTCTAGCGCTTTAGGAGCTGTATCTACTACACTTTGTTTCGGGACAACCTGGATCACTCAGAGTTCCAATGTGGCAATTGTTTGCTTGCCGAGGATTATAGGCTTTGAGGTGGCTTCCTTGATCACGCAGGTCGCCAGCCTACAGAAGAAACTGGGGAAAACGCAGAGTGGAATGTTTACATTTTCTACGCCTGTAGCTGAACGGCAGGCATGCTTGTTGGATGGATCTCCGCCTTGTCGTTTGTCGTTATCCGACTGGCCGGTGTTGCCCGGAGCTCCCCCTACCTGGTAGCGGCGTCGAAGGAGCACAGCAAGAGGAGCAAGGCAATCAATGATGGTCGCATATAACAAACCATGGAAGCCGGAGACAGCGGCCTCTTGGAAAGTAGTCTATAGTCTACACTCCCAACGAGAGGCCCAGAGAGGATAGAAACAACTAATAGATTTGCCGTCCTTGTGCCTGATCTTCATGCACCTTCATTCCTGGGGGTGCCTGTGTCTGCGGCTGCAGTGCTGCACTACTACGATTCCAAAGTCGACGGCGCAACCTTCCGTCACTGCTCTGGATCGAGCGGGGCTTCTCCATCGGAGGCCTGCACCAGGTGCCGGGAGCAACGGGCTTAAGTTATCCTGCCTCTCGCCCGTCCATAAAGGGCTCTCCAAATCGTGTGAAGCGTGGGAGTGGGCGGATTTCCTCGTCCTTCTCGCCAGCCGTGATTTTCGGCAGCTTCATGGTAAGAAATATGACTGTTCCTGGTGCTAAAACAATGTCCTATCCCGGAGCTCGAAGTAAATGACATTACTCAGCTGCTCCCAAATGTACAAACTCAGTATAGACATCGATTCTACCGTAGTCCATATGGGTTTTAATGACATTATGAAGGGCAGCTCTGAACAGTTGAAACTGGATTTTAAAGAGCTAATCGACTCTCTGCTAGACACTAATAAAATACCCATCATATCAGGCCCAAAATATCTGCTCAAAATAGCCCATGTTAACATATGTAGCTTAAGAATGTGTAGCTTTGAGGGGTGGCAAGTAGCCTAGTGGATAGCGTGTTGGGCCAGTAACCGAAAGGTTGCTAGATCAAATCCCTGAGCTGACAAGGTAAAAATCTGTTGTTCTGCCCCTGAACAAGGCAGTTAACCCAGCCCCAAGGAGTTGATTGTGGACTACAGGAAAAGGAGGACCGAGTACGCCCTCATTATCATCGACGGGGCTATAGCGGAACAGGTTGAGAGCTTCAAGTTCCTTGGTGTCCACATCACAAACAACTATCATGGTCCAAACACACTAAGACAGTCGTGAAGAGGACACGACAAAGCTTATTGCCCCTCAGGTACAGTACAGTACATCACTGGGGCCAAGCTTCCTGCCATCCAGGACCTCTATATCAGGCGGTGTCAGAGGAAAGCCCTAAAAATTGTCAAAGACTCCAGCCACCCTAGTCATAGACTGTTCTTTCTGCTACCGCACGGCAAGCGGTACCGGAGCGCCAAGTCGAGGTCCAAAATGCTTCTTAACCTCTTGATGCTATGGGGGCGCTATTTCATTTTTGGATAAAAAGACGTGCCCATTTTAAGCGCAATATTCTGTCACAAAAAGATGCTCTACTATGCATATAATTGATAGCTTTGGAAAGAAAACACTCTGACGTTTCCAGAACTGCAAAGATATTGTCTGTGAGTGCCCCAGAACAGATGCTACAGGTAAAACCAAGATGAAACTTCAACCAGGAAATGAGCAGGATTTTTGAGGCTCTGTTTTTCATTGTCTCCTTACATGGCTGTGAATGTGCAAGGAATGAGCCTGCCCGATCTATCGTTTCCCCAAGGTGTCTGCAGCATTGTGACGTATTTATAGGCATATCATTGGAAGATTGACCATAAGAGACTACATTTGCCAGGTGTCCGCCCGGTGTTCTTCGTCGAAATTGGTGCGTCATCTTCAACTGCACGTCTTTTTCCAAGCAAATCACCGGAGAAAGTAGACTACCACGAACGATATATCAATGAAGAGATATGTGAAAAACACATTGAGGAATGATTCTAAACAGCGTTTGCCGTGTTTCAGTCAATATTATGGAGTTAATTTGGAAAACAGTTCACCGTTTTGATGACTGAATTTTCGTGTTTTTTTTGTTACCCAAACGTGATGTACAAAATGGAGCGATTTCTCCTACACAAAGAATCTTTCAGGAAAAACTGAACATTTGCTATGTAACTGAGAGTCTCCTCATTGAAAACATCCGAAGTTCTTCAAAGGTAAATAATTTTATTTGAATCCTTTTCTGGTTTTTGTGCAAATGTTGCCCGCTAAATGCTACGCTAAATGCTACGCTAGCTATCAATACTCTTACACAAATGCTTGTTTTGCTATGGTTCAAAGGCATATTTTGAAAATCTGAGGTGACAGTGTTGTTAAGAAAAGGCTAAGCTTGAGAGCTAGCACATTCATTTCATTTCATTTGCGATTTTCATAAATAGTTAACGTTACGTTATGCTAATGAGCTTGAGGCTATAACTGGATACAGGTTTTTTTCATAGCCAAACGTGAACAAAACGGAGCGATTTGTCCTACACAAATAATATTTTTTTTGAAAAACTGAACATTTGTTATCTAACTGAGAGTCTCCTCATTGAAAACATCTGAAGTTCTTCAAAGGTAAATGATTTTATTTGAATGATTTTCTTGTTTTTGTGAAAATGTTGCTGGCTGAATTCTAGGCTTATAGCTATGCTCGCTATCAATACTCTTACACCAATGCTTGTTTAGCTATGGTTGAAAAGCATATTTTGAAAATCTGAGATGACAGTGTTGTTAACAAAAGTCTAAGCTTGAGAGCAAATATATTTATTTCATTTCATTTGCGATTTTCATGAATAGTTAACGTTGCGTTATGCTAATGAGCTTGAGGCTATAAATAGAGTCCCGGATCCGGGATTGCTCGACGCAAGAAGTTAACAGCTTCTACCTCCAAGCCATAAGACTCCTGAACAGCTAATAAAAGGGCTACACAGACTTCTCTTGTACACTGCTGCTACTCTCTGTTTTTAATCTATGCATAATCACTTTAACTCTACCTACATGTACATAATACCGCAATTACCTCAACTAACCTGTGCCTCCACACATTGACTCTGTACCGCTACCCCCTGTATATAGCCTCGCTTGTTATTTTACTGCTGCTGTTTAATTATTTGTAACTTTAATTTTCTATTTTCTCATTTTTACTTAACACTTATTTAAAAAAAATCTTAACTTCTTAATTAAACCATTTTTGGTTAAGGACTTGTAAGTAAGCATTTTACTCTATGGTTGTATATACCTGTTTTATAATAGGCACATGTGACAATAAAAATGTATTTGATTTGATTTTTTAAATTGACCACATCTTTACTAATGCTGCAGAAATTAGCTTGAAAGCAGTATCCAGATCCATTGGATGTAGTGTTCACAATATAGTAGCCATATCTAGGAAAACCAAAGTTCCAAAGGCTGGGCCTAATATAGTGTATAAGCAAACAGACGCTGCACTTGACACATTTATGAAATTGCTTATTCCAGTTACTAATAAGCATGCACCCATTAAGAAAAGGACTGTAAAAACTGTTAAATTTCTGTGGATTGATGAGGAATTGAAAACGTGTATGTTTGAGAGTCGGGATGCATGATATATTGGTGAACATATCGAAATCGGGCGATATTAGCTAAAAATTCAAACACCGTTATCAGCCCGATGTCTAGTTTAGCACCCGATGTGCAAAACCGATGTCAAAGCTGACGTGCATACCTATATGACGTAGGTATGTGACGTAATGACGCTACGTAAAATGTTGTGCTACATGTGCAACACAGCATTCCTAACCTAGCCCACAAGGTCTGCTGTGTGGATCGAGCAGTCAACAATTTGAGCAGTCATTAATGACAAGATAATGGAATTCATTGCCCTTGACAATCAAATGTTCTTTGTCGTGGGTGATGTTGGCTTTCGCCAACTGGTCGAGCACTGGTACACACTACCAAGTGCGCTATTTTTCAGATGTTTCCCTACTGGAGTTACACAGTAATTTTTATTTTTTATTTTTTTTATTTCACCTTTATTTAACCAGGTAGGCTAGTTGAGAACAAGTTCTCATTTGCAACTGCGACCTGGCCAAGATAAAGCTTAGCAGTGTGAACAGACAACACAGAGTTACACATGGAGTAAACAATTAACAAGTCAATAACACAGTACAAAAAAAGGCGAGTCTATATACATTGTGTGCAAAAGGCATGAGGAGGTAGGCGAATAACTACAATTTTGCAGATTAGCACTGGAGTGATAAATGATCAGATGGTCATGTACAGGTAGAGATACTGGTGTGCAAAAGAGCAGAAAAGTAAATAAATAAAAACAGTGTGGGGATGAGGTAGGTGAAAATGGGTGGGCTATTTACCAATAGACTATGTACAGCTGCAGCGATCGGTTAGCTGCTCAGATAGCACATGTTTGAAGTTGGTGAGGGAGATAAAAGTCTCCAATAAGCGTCACTGCTATTAGCTTCCCAACATACTATGGAACATCGTTTGGGTCTTTGCGTGTCAAAAAAGATACACGTCAAATAACACTATTTGACACGATAAATAAGCTTTAATTTGGCAAGTCAAATAACACAGTTCTATTATAGAATGTTGTGTGTTCTGAATTTGTTTGTGCAAGCCAAGCGCCATCACTACTATCATTAGCACTGTCAAAGCTGTACTAAAAAGTCTGCAAACAAGCAAACACCGGCCACGAACGGTGTGTTTACAGTACTGCGTTGGTAATAAAGCATTTGTTTGACCGCAACCTCTGGGGTAGCTAGTTAGCTTTAGCTTGGTACTGTCATAACGTTGGCCTGTGGGTAAGGTTTATGAACCCCCATAAATACAATTCTCCCTTTCCTCTCTTGACTCTACTGAAGGACTCTTGAAAAGCCTTTGTTAAACATAGAGAGTCGGGGAACATCAACAGGTGGGGGGAAAGGAACCATATTTCGGTAATCCAACCAGTTGAAAATATGCGTTGGTACTTAATGAATATGATGTCAGTTCGGTTGTCATCTGAGACATTCTTATTAATGATAGGACGACATAAACTGTATCCTGGAAAGTCTACACATTATAGTTATCAGATTCACATGGAATTGTTGGGCAATTTAAATGTTTAAATATGAAACTATTTGTGAAAGGATTCAAAGGAATTTTAGCTTCCAAATGAGAGAATTGGGTTTTCATAAGGAAAAAGCTCTGCTCACTCAGTGGCCCGCCCATGTGAAGAGACATTGGTTGTAAACTATGAAACATGCCCTCTCTCCTACCACTATATAAAGCCCTTGACGAAAATGTAACCTCCTGTTCCGAGGACGTGAGGATGACGGTCCCACGTTAAAAGGACTAACATGTCAACTACAGGATTACGCCAACCTCAGTGTGAGCTTTGGTTGCGAATGGTATGAACTTTGAACTCTTATTCACTACAGAAGTGATACCTCCTAGCCGTTGAGTTAGCAGCGGCCGCTGTAACCGTGGGCTAGGAAAGGACGGATGACGGATTCAGTCTAATACACAACGACAAAACTACAACGTATCCAGTTTACCACCAGATACATTCTTCAGAGGACAGGAAGATCTCTGTTGGGCAACACGGCCAGCATCTACGACCAACCTATCGAAGCGCAGCTCAGAGAAAATATTTATTGCATTTGCCTTTTCCAAATGGGCGGTAATTTAGAATGCATAAGATACTGTATTTACGACAGCATAGCTTCTCCCTTTGTTCCTCAGTCTTCCCGCTCTTTCACTCAAACCCGACCCCCTTTCCTTTGTGTAACCAGCCGTCATGTCGGCTCCGTCCACCAGGGAAGTTTTCTGTATGACACAATTTGCATTCTGTGTATATGTAATTCTGTGTGATTATTTAGGTATTTAGTAAATAAATAATTAAACCTAAGTTGTATTGCTGATTCAACTTGTTAGCCAGGGTTTGTGAAGATAATAATAATTTACAACTTTCAGATGAGACTGAAATAAGGTGATGATTAATATTGACTGCTATTGATCTTTAATTGTTTATTCGGAAGATAACAGCTCTATAAAAAAAATTTGTGGTGCCGTGACTTTCTAGTTCATTACAGTTACATGATTAGCTTAACCAGGTAATATTAATTACAGAGAAAGGATTTTATAGAATAGCATGCCATATCACTTAATCCAGCATAGCCAAAGACACGACAGTACCTAGCTAGCAACAATACAACCAGCCTGAAAACAATGCCCAGTAGAAACTGCAGTCATTTTCATTATTCTTAGCAATGATTTAGGAATCCTTGTGAGTAAGTATTAGCTTGGTAGCCACTTGTTGTTCGCCTATTGAAATTGAACTTCAGTTCATGAAAATAAATAGCTAGCCAGCTACTTAACCCTGATGCCTAAAGCTAACGTTATAAGCAGCCAACTAGCT
The DNA here is from genome assembly GCF_036934945.1 of Oncorhynchus masou masou. Classification (NCBI taxonomy): domain Eukaryota; kingdom Metazoa; phylum Chordata; class Actinopteri; order Salmoniformes; family Salmonidae; genus Oncorhynchus; species Oncorhynchus masou. Next base: position 19,227,693 of record NC_088244.1, read on the forward strand.
TCATCTGGCTAGTGAGGCTTGACCGGACCGGGTTATGTGTTGTGAAGCTATCCACAATAAGGATTAGGGACAGCTTTGCCTTCAAAATAAATTACCTCTTTGAAAGTGATGCAGAAGGTCACAATGGAATTATGCCATATTTAGACTAGATAATGTTAAACAAGGTTGGAATGTGAAGCAATGAAATGGGGTATCAGTCTCCTCGGTGACACCCACAGAACACAACTGTGTAGAGTTTACACAAATATTAGCGTTGTAGCTCTATCGCAGGATTGTGACTGTGTGAAATCACCTCCCCAGTCAGCCTATTGTGTGTATTGACATTCATATTGCACTGTACAGCTTTACCTAAGGATTGGGGCTCAATCAAATGGGGTATCAGTCTACTCAATACCAAAGATGTTTTTTCCCAACAACCTCCTCAGAGTTATCAGACTCCAAAACACCCACACAGTATTGTTTTTCCTCTGGAATAGTGTTGAATACACTATTTTACAATAAGGTTTACAATAAATGTGGCTCAAATCACAGTTATTTCCGAATCCTGCTATAAGAGCTATGACACTAATTTTCTCTGGGTGTCACTGAGTAGACTGATACTGTCATTGATCCACAATCTGCTAGGTAAGGCTGTACAGTGCCATAAGTATGCACCCAATGCAATAAGTAGTTTATTAAAAAATATATATTTTTTACCTTTATTTAACCAGGTTGAGAACAAGTTCTCATTTACAACTGCAATCTGGCCAAGATAAAGCAAAGAAGTGCAACAAAAACAACACGGAGTTACACATGGGATAAACAAACATACAGTCGATAACACAACAGAAAAATCTATATACAGTGTGTGCAAATTAAGTAAGGGGGTAAGGCAATATATAGGCCAATAGTGGTGAAGTAATTACAATTTAGCAATTTACACTGGAGTGATAGATGTGCAGATGAGGATGTGCAAGCAGAAATACTGGTGTGCAAAAGAGCAGACAAACAAAAACAAATATGGGGATGAGGTAGGTAGTTGGTTGGATGGGCAATTTACAGATGGGCTGTGTACAGCTGCAGCGATCGGTAAGCTGCTTTGACAGCTGATGCTTAATAAAGTTAGTGAGGGAGATATAAGTCTCCAACTTCAGTGATTTTTGCAATTCGTTCCAGTCATTGGCAGCAGAGAACTGGAAGGAAAGGCGGCCAAAGGTGGTGTTGTCTTTGGGGATGACCAGTGAAATATACCTGCTGGAGCGCGTGCTACGGGTGGGTATTGCTATGGTGACCAGTAAGCTGAGACAAGGCGAAGCTTTACCAAGCAAAGAATTATAGATGACCTGGAGTCAGTGGGTTTGGCGATGAATATGTAGCAAGGACCAGCCAACGAGAGCAAACAGGTCGCATTGGTAGGTAGTATATGGGGCTTTGGTGACAAAACGGATGGCACTGTGATAGACTGCATCCAATTTGCTGAGTATTGAGTGTTGGAGGCTATTTTGTAAATGACATCACCGAAGTCAAGGATCGGTAGGATAGTCAGTTTTATGAGGGTATGTTTGGCAGCATGAGTAAAGGAGCCTTTGTTGCGAAATAGGAAGCCGATTCTAGATTTAACTTTGGATTGGAGATGTTTGATGTGGGTCTGGAAGGAGAGTTTACAGTCTCGCCAGACACCTAGGTATTTGTAGTTGTCCACATATTCTAAGTCATAACCGTCCAGAGTAGTGATGCTAGTTGGGAGGGCAGGTGCAGACAGAAATCAGTTGAAGAGCATGCATTTCATTTTACTAGCATTTAAGAGCAGTTGGAGGCCACAGAAGGAGTTTTTTATGGTGTTGAAGCTCGTTTGGAGGTTTGTTAACACAGTGACCAAAGAAGGGCCAGAAGATACAGAATGGTGTCGTCTGCGTCGAGGTGGATCAGAAAATCACCCGCAGCAAGAGCGACATCATTAATATATACAGAGAAGACAGTCGGCCCGAGAATTGAACCCTGTGGCACCCCCATAGAGACTGCCAGAGGTCCGGACAACAGGCCCTCCGATTTGACACACTGAACTCTATCAGAGAAGTAGTTGGGGAACCAAGCGAGGCAATCATTTGAGAAACCACCAAGGCTGTCGAGCCAATAAGAATGTGGTGATTGACAGTGTCGAAAGCCTTGGCCAGGTCGATGAATACGGCTGCACAGTAATGTCTTTTATCGATGGCAGTTATGATATCATTTAGGACCTTGAGCGTGGCTGAGGTGCACCCGTGACCAGCTCGGAAGTATGTGTCCAATGTATAATACATCCTGTGTGATTGTGAACAGATTATTGTCTTTTTTTGATTTTATATAACAACATTCCAAACTCGTTAGCATGATATATTCAATTATGTCATAATTCTACTATTTGTATTAATTTGCATCACTGTCAATGACATACTTTTATTTGAAGGCTAACCGCAAAGTCCACTATTGCGGCTAATCCTTATTGTGGCTAGCTTCACATAGATGGGTCCGACCACCATTAATCAAATGTCTTATAAATTAGGGTTATTTTAGATGATGACACCTAGCTAATTATAGCTACTGAAAAAGATTATGTTGTTTTGTAATGTTTTTGGGGAAGAATATTGTTTGCATCCATGAACTAGCTAGCTTTATTTCATAACCAGCACTGTAGGTGTGCGAGACAACTTTACCAGCATCATAGCATACGTATCGATGAATCGTTGTGACATATGAAATACGAGTGATAGTGTAATCAATGTGTAATAACTACGTAAAAAATGTATGAACGCGTTCAATTATTATGTGCAGTCATATTCAGGTCCTGATTGGTCAACAAGCTTATCTGACACGTCAAATAGTGTGATTTGACGTGTATCTTTTTTGACACGCAAAGACCCAAACGGTGTTCCATAGAAATCCTGGTTGAGAATGAAACAACTGAACAAATGAACAATGAAACAGCACAGCAAGTAAGTGAAAGAAATAGGTTTTTATTATGTTTTATTGGTAATGGGGAAATACGTAAATGCCAACAAAATAACTTTTTGGTCAGTGTGTTTGTGTGTGTGTGTGTGTGTGTGTGTGTGTGTGTGTGTGTGTGTGTAACCTTTATTTAACTAGGCAAGTCAGTTAAGAACAAATTCTTATTTACAATGACGGCTTACCCCGGCCAAACCCGGACGATGCTGGGCCATTTGTGCGCCGCCCTATGGGACTCCCAGTCACTGCCAGATGTGATACAGTCTGGATTCGAACCAGGGACTGTAGTGACGCCTCTTGCACTGAGATGCAGTGCCTTAGATCGCTGCGTCCACGCGTGTGTTAACTATTTAACTGTACTAGAACGCTTAAAAGGCCACAAAAATGTTAAATATCTGTTATTGGTATCGTTTTCTTTTGTCAAGGAAAATATCAGATATCGGTATTGGTCAAAAGTGGCATATCGGTGCATCTCTAGTTGAGAGGGATGAGGCAAAAAGGAATGGCAAATAAGTCTGGCTGCACAAACGACTGGCAAACGTATTGCAAATTGAGAAATCATGTAACTAAACTGAATAAAAAGAAGAAGAAGCTACACTATGAAACAAAGATAAATGACATAAAGAATGATAGTAAAAATCGTTGGACCACCTTAAATGAAATTTTGGGGGGAAAAATGCAACCTCAGCTCCATCATTCATTGAATCAGACGGCTCATTCATCACAAAATCATTGTATTGCCATTGATTTTTTCATAGGCAAGTGTAGCAGACCTAGGCATGGCATGCCGGCAACAAACCCTGACACTACACATCCAAGTATATCTGACACTCACTTTACGGAAATCGAAATTACAATGCTTGTCTTTCATAATTAAATTATGACTTGACTACTTATCAATACTTGACTTCAAGAACTTCTGGCGCACAGCTCGGACACCCATGCATACCCCACAAGACATGCCACAAGAGGTCTCTTCACAGTCCCCAAGTCCAGAACAGACTATGGGAGGTGCACATTACTACACTGAGCCATGACTACATGGAACTCTATTCCACATCAAGTAACTGATGCAAGCAGTAAAATTTGATTAAAAAAACAGATAAAAATACACTTATGGAACAGCGGGGACTGTGAAGCAACACAAACATAGGCACAGACACATGCAAACACACACACGATAACATACGCACTATACACACACATACACATGGATTTTGTACTATAGATATGTGGTAGTGGTGGAGTAGGGGCCTGAGGGCAGACAGTGTGTTGTGAAATCTGTGAATGTATTGTAATGTTTTTAAAATTGTATAAACTGCCAGGTAGAGTAGCTGCAGCAGCTACTGGGGATCCATAATAAATACAAATACATACACACACACACTGCAAGGCTCCATCTCAGGGGGATCGAGTGTAAAAATAGAGCTGAGTCAGTGTACTGTTCGTGTGGTGTGGTGCGGGGGTCAGGCGTAGGAGGGGTTACACATCCACTGTGGCAATCTCATCCTCTTCAACAGTGACTAAAGGCCATCACTGCAGCCTAACACACTCACCCCTACCATACCCGTTGTAATATCAGAGCACTGAGACCGTTCAGTGAGGCCCCTGTTGCTTCCACTAGCTGATGATGTTAAGAGGAGAACAGTGTGTGGTTGAAAACAGAGATAAATCATCATCATGCATGTTACTCACTAACCATGTGACTGGATGGATATCACTGGGACTGGATACTAGCCCTTTAAGGCCTGCTTCTCCAACAGCTGACTGGTGTACTGTAGGCTACCCAGTGGTGCATATGGTGCACTACTTTTGACCAGTCACATAATGCATGACTAAGGATATATGTCAAATGACCCTGTTAGTATGCTACTTTTAGAAGTTTAAAGGTATTCTGGGGAATAAGGAGTCATCTGTGACAAAGTCTGTGTTTATGAGGACTTTCATAAGGGTTATGGTGACTTCTATATTGGGTAAGAGGACTTTTTTTTATGGGGTATGAGGACTTTTATAAGGAATATGAGGACTTTTGATATCTAAGTTACCGTTTTAACAGTGGTCAAGTAGACTACTGTGGCTATTTGATAATAATGCAGGCCTATCAGAGTGGCCTACCATCAAAAACTATAGAGAAAATGCATCCCATAACATTTTAACTTGGAAATAGCTGTTCTATCATTCAGCCTACAGTAACAGTCAATGTAGGCCTACGTTCCAAGACTCGTCTGAAAAAAAACAAGCAGGTCTGTTTATCTGTTTATCCACCTGTTTGTCTGTTTACCTGTTCATCCACTCAGGAGTTGACTGAAATGTTGTTGTGTTGTTTGATGCAAGGAACCATTTTAGAAAATAAAATTCATCATTATTCATATACCAGTATTATAGCGAATCAGAGAAATTATGCTATCCTCTGCCTATTGGCCCTTTAAGACAAGCATTGGTTCTGAGGATCTTTAAATGGTTATGACAACGTTTATATGTTATGAGGACGTTTAGATGGGCTATGAAGACTTTTATATGGGTTATGAGGACGTTTAGATGGGCTATGAAGACTTTTATATGGGTTATGAGGACTTTTAGATGGGCTATGAAGACTTTTATATGGGTTATGAGGACATTTAGATGGGCTATGAAGACTTTTATATGGGTTATGAGGACGTTTAGATGGGCTATGAAGACTTTTATATGGGTTATGAGGACTTTTATATATGTTTATGAGGATGTTTTTATGGGTTCTCACAGTAAAGTGTGTTCCTGTGTGGATGTGGTAGATTACAGTAGTGTAGCCTTGGGATGTACTGTAGCAGTGACAGACTCCTCTCCCCTGCTTCCACTCGGTAATTAGGACAGAGTCTGGATGGATGGACAGGAAGACAGGCAGGGGGTTTTACAAACCTCACCAACCAACTGTTCTAGAAACTACTGGTGCCTGCCAAGCACCCTGCCTGCCTTCAATGGAGCCTTTCACTGTGAAAATGTTACAACTCCAGTGTCGAACTACCAGCCCCAGACAGAGACACAGCATCTCGTTGGAACACACACACACACACGCACGCACACACACACACGCACGCACACACACACACACACACACACACACACACACACACACACACACACACACACACACACACACACACACACACACACACACACACACACACACACACACACACACACACACACACACACACACACACACACACACACACACACACAGCTGGTGGAAAACAGCAGTCCCACCTTGTCCACTGTCACTAAGGCAGGTTGGCTCTACTAAGGTAAACACGAGTCATGTCCCTACCAACTGCTAGCCAAGAGAAAATGGCCTATCATTTCATTTTGTTATCCATGAAATTCCATAGGATTCTGTAGATTCTGAGACTTGATTCCCTCTGGATTACATTGCTCAATATTCTGTATGCTATCGGTTACTGACTAAGGGCTTCTGAAGTGTGAAAAGATTGATTATCTTAACATATATTGACTGGTCTGATTTAACCAATCACTATGATGTGCAGGACCAGCTGACAGACTAACAAACCAGGTGACAGCATGACTGATTCCTTGATTGATGATGGAATGTTAATAATGAATTTATGTTCACCCCCCAACTTCCTGCACCCAACGCCACTGGTCACACACCCACAGATGCCCATACAAACACACACACACTTAGTTCAGAAAAGTTCACTACTACTATTCCACAGTGAAGCCCGGTCCTCAAAGCCACCAAACACTAAACTGAGAGTGAGACCACAATATCCTCGTGACACATAACTTATGTTAACATTGTTAACATTACACTCCCATAACATTTTACAGTTCTTGCTAAAGGTCCCACCGCTTACTACACAATAATATTTTACTGAGACCAAAAACAAAGCCCCTACAAAGCCACTGTCTTTCACAAAGAGCCCGAAAAAACACACACCCCACAGAAAATGTCACAGACAACCTAAAGACATCTCTCACTGCCACAAAATAACATCTCACTGAAACCCCAACTTCTCTCCCACACTGTCATATTTATCAGCTATGTAACAGAACTGACAGTTAGACAAATGGCCTGTGTCTAGTACAGCCTGAATCATCAATCTGAAACAGTTTATCAAGAGACCAGCAGCAGGAAATGGCACTTAAAGAGGCAATCCTAGAGAGAGAGAGAGAGAGAGAGAGAGAGAGAGAGAGAGAGTGTGTGTGTGTGTGTCTGTGTGTGTTGACACTGCACCTACACAAATGAGTGAGCCTGCTAGGTATAGGGGTGTTCTGTTCTCTGATTACAGTATTTTTTATGTATATTTTACCTTTATTTAACTAGGCAAGTCAGTTAAGAACACATTCTTATTTACAATGATGGCCTAGGAACATTGGGTTAACTGCCTTGTTCAGGGGCAGAACAACAGATTTTTACCTTGTCAGCTGTTGTTGATCTAGCAACCTTACTGGGCCAATGCTCTAACCACTAGACTACATGCCACCCCAGTATACATGTACAAGAAAGCAGTGAGAAATTTAGAGGAAGCGAGAGACAGACAGAGAGAGAGAGAGAGAGAGAGAGGGGTAGAGGGAGAGAGAGACTCTCAAGAGAAGACAGGCTATGTGCTCACTGCCCACAAAATGAGGTGGAAACTGAGCTGCACTTCCTAACCTCCTGCCCAATGTATGACCATATTAGAGAGAGATATTTCCCTCAGATTACACAGATCCACAAAGAATTTGAAAACAAATCCAATTTTGATAAACTCCTATATCTACTGGGTGAAATTCCACAGTGTGCCATCACAGCAGCAAGATATGTGACCTGTTGCCACGAGAAAAGGGCAACCAGTGAAGAACAAACACCATTGTAAATACAACCCATATTTATGCTTATTTATTTTATCTTGTGTCCTTTAACCATTTGTACATTGTTAAAACACTGTATATATAATATGACATTTGTAATGTATTTATTGTTTTGAAACTTCTGTATGTGTAATGTTTACTGTTAATTTTTATTGTTTATTTCACTTTTGTATATTATCTACCTCACTTGCTTTGGCAATGTTAACACATGTTTCCCATGCCAATAAAGCCCTTGAATTGAATTGAATTGAGAGAGAGAGCTAGTAGCTAACTGCTTACATGTTGTCTCTACACAGATCATTATGTGTGTGTTTGGTGTGTGTGTTTATGTTAGTGTGCTGCTCTCACTGACAGGGAGGGATGAGACCAGCTTCCCCCCTCATCCTCACTCTTAACCTCTCTCCAGATTGGCTTCATACCCCTCTCTTTTCCTTCACACGTGTGGTGGTTCCTCCATAGGACCAGACGGGTGTCATCCTGTAGAGGGGAGTGTCACCCTGTTTGTTGACAGTCAGAACGGTCCTGTGGGGGAAGATAGATACTGTACTGCCTTGGTCTGGAGTTGGGATGAGGCCCAGGACAGGACAACTAGGTCTGTCCAGACCACACCAGGTGGGTTTGGTGGAGAAGAGACAGACAGACAGACAGACAGACAGACAGACAGACAGACAGACAGACAGACAAAGGTCACTGCACATTAACTCGCCATTTTCATTTGACGACATTGCCAAATTCAAAATGTCACTCAGCCTTTTGGGCCTCTAAATTGCAGCGTCAGCATGAGTCCTCTCGCCAACTACCGCTCCTGTTTCCAAAACTCCGCGGTGAATAACGTGTGACTCGGAGAGGAAGTTTCCACATATGAGGTGACTCATGTACTTGAAATGATAACAAAAACATAATGGTCTTGTGATATCCCACATGCCCTTTTCTCCCCTAACACCTCAAACAACAGTCTACACGTTACAGTAGAACCTCCCAATAAACACACACACACACACACACACACACACACACACACACACACACACACACACACACACACACACACACACACACACACACACACACACACACACACACACACACACACACACACGGCCTTGGTTATAGAACACAGGTGTAGAGTAGGCCGGGTAATAAAGGACCCTATTTCCTCTCTAATGACTCCAGTGTATAGTAGAGCACCACTCTAAGGCATGTTAGCAAGCCCACAGGAAACTGGGACTGGGGCTGCCAGGGCCAGTTTCCTGTTCACTCAGTCAAATCATGGAAACTGGTCTGGCCAGTGGGCTCTTAATGAGAGGTCTGTCACACTAGGCTACAGATATCAAAGATAATTTAGTATGATAGTATGTTCATTTAGCAGAAGATGTTATCCACAGCAACTTACAGTGACTGAACACATGTACAGTATTTGCAATATTCATGAATCTATTGAAAGACAGAAATCACTACATAAGTGGAGTAAATATATTGCAGCAAAGTGGCTGGGGGTGTTCAACTAACCGCCAGGTCAGGTGACTGTAATGACAGTCATATCCTATTCCATATGTCCGTTGGCAAAATCAGCCCCCACTTTAGATTTCTAAAGAGGGAACCACAGTGGATCATGGTGACATTGTCATTGATGATCTCCTGGGCTGTGTTTCACTTTCACAGACCTGTGGCTACAGCACACGGACCACCTGTCACCTGTCTGGCACCTGCAACTGCCACAGGGGGGCAGTTACAGTAGGGGGACAGAGGACAGTTACAGTAGGGGGGCAGAGGACAGTTACAGTAGGGGGGCAGAGGACAGTTACAGTAGGGGGCAGTTACAGTAGGGGGCAGAGGACAGTTACAGTAGGGGGCAGAGGACAGTTACAGTGGGGGGGGCAGAGGACAGTTACAGTAGGGGGCAGAGGACAGTTACAGTGGGGGGGCAGAGGACAGTTACAGTAGGGGGCAGAGGACAGTTACAGTAGGGGGGCAGAGGACAGTTACAGTGGGGGGCAGAGGACAGTTACAGTGTGGGGGGGGCAGAGGACAGTTACAGTAGGGGGCAGAGGACAGTTACAGTAGGGGTGCAGAGGACAGTTACAGTGGGGGGCAGAGGACAGTTACAGTGGGGGGCAGAGGACAGTTACAGTGGGGGGGCAGAGGACAGTTACAGTGGGGGGCAGAGGACAGTTACAGTGGGGGGGCAGAGGACAGTTAAAGTAGGGGGCAGAGGACAGTTACAGTGGGGGGGCAGAGGACAGTTACAGTGGGGGGGGCAGAGGACAGTTACAGTAGGGGGGCAGAGGACAGTTACAGTAGGGGGCAGAGGACAGTTACAGTAGGGGGCAGAGGACAGTTACAGTGGGGGGCAGAGGACAGTTACAGTGGGGGGGGCAGAGGACAGTTACAGTAGGGGTGCAGAGGACAGTTACAGTGGGGGGCAGAGGACAGTTACAGTGGGGGGGCAGAGGACAGTTACAGTGGGGGGGGCAGAGGACATTTACAGTGGGGGGGCAGAGGACAGTTACAGTGGGGGGGCAGAGGACAGTTACAGTGGGGGGCAGAGGACAGTTACAGTAGGGGGCAGAGGACAGTTACAGTGGGGGGGGGGCAGAGGACAGTTACAGTAGGGGTGCAGAGGACAGTTACAGTGGGGGGCAGAGGACAGTTACAGTGGGGGGCAGAGGACAGTTACAGTGGGGGGGCAGAGGACAGTTACAGTGGGGGGACAGAGGACAGTTACAGTGGGGGGCAGAGGACAGTTACAGTGGGGGGGCAGAGGACAGTTACAGTGGGGGGGCAGAGGACAGTTACAGTGGGGGGCAGAGGACAGTTACAGTGGGGGGGCAGAGGACAGTTACAGTAGGGGGCAGAGGACAGTTACAGTAGGGGGCAGAGGACAGTTACAGTAGGGGGCAGAGGACAGTTACAGTGGGGGCAGAGGACAGTTACAGTGGGGGGGGCAGAGGACAGTTACAGTGGGGGTGCAGAGGACAGTTACAGTAGGGGGGCAGAGGACAGTTAGAGTAGGGGGGCAGAGGACAGTTACAGTGGTGGGGGCAGAGGACAGTTACAGTGGGGGGGAAGAGGACAGTTACAGTGGGTGGGCAGAGGACAGTTACATTGGGGGGGGCAGAGGACAGTTACAGTAGGGGGGCAGAGGACAGTTACAGTGTGTGGGGGGGGGGGGATTATACGGCAATACAACACCAGAGGCTTTGATTTCCATACGGACCACATATTGTACAACCAGTGTGGATATCATGTCTGCTAAGTTAAATGATCATATTAGTGGGATAGAAGAATCCTACATTCTTTAGAAAAAGGGGTTCCAAAAGGGTTCTTTGTCTGTCCCCAAAAGAGAACCCTTTTTGGTTCCAGGAAGAACCCTTTTGGGTTCCATGTGGAACACCCTGTAGAAAGGGTTCTGAAGCTGAAGAACCCTTTAGGTTCTAGATAGCACCTTTTTTTACTAAGAGTGTATTGGTCAAAGCTTGGAGTGTGGAGGATGTACGGATGTAGAGCTTTAGTCTGAGTGGAAAGAATTCCTGAAAACGAACTCATGTACGCAACCAAAATAGTTTTTCAGAAAACTGCATCCCAAAACAAACGCGGTGCCCATAACAACATTTAATGATCCTATGCTGTGGTAAAAACATAACCACATCCCTATTTCTATTCTTGCAACAGTAGCAACCACTAGCATATCTAATAACAGAGCACAGCAGCAGCATCATACGCACCAACTACAATTTGTGGTCAATGAGAGAAATAAAAGAAGCTTTCTTTGTGATGTATTTATGTGGGTCTATAAAGCAGCATATCACTGCTGAATATATTCCTGTCACAGACACATATGTGAGTATAAGCACTGAGTTTCCAGCTTTGAAGCAACATTTAAAAATTCCTCCTGTTAGTGAAGAGGGCCTGGACTGAAGTCTTACATCCTCACAGACACACGCCCATCCGCACAGGCACACACACACACACTTACACACACACCGTGGCCTACGGCGCAGAGAGGGGATCTTTGGGTTCGTTAAATATCTTGTTACTCGCCCCTGGAACTCATCCTTCTTCTTCCCCAGACTGGTAGGAGACTAGAGTAGGGCACTACAAAGGCACAGCTCCAGCATGAGCAGTGATACCTCGCGGCTCCTGCTTCCTTTCGAAGTAAAGAAGCTCTTTAAAACAGGAGACAGAATGAGAGGGAAACGGTCTCCCCTCCTATAAGAGGTGCGAGGTAAGTAAAATCTTGGTCGACCTAGATTGGTCTGTTCTTTCGACCAATCGATCAGTCAAAATGATAATAAAATCAACTATATGTTGGCTACTGAGCTTGTCTGACGCTTTAAGCACATTGTGATTAAACAACTAAGACACACAAATGACTCAAGAGGGAGCCAGAGATCCAGATAGACTAACCAGAAGAAAATACCTGTACCTGACCCTCTTCTTCTTCGCAGATTCTCCTGCTGTAACGCTGCTCCTAATAGGCTACACCAGGGTTTGGCAAACGTTTCCATTTGAAGTGCCAATTTACCTTACCATTTCCACCCATCTGCATGCCAGTCATGATTGTTATTTGCACATTTTCATGGAACAGTTCCATTTAATTTATTAATAAATTTTTCTCAAAATCATTATCATGTGGTTAATCAAAATTATCAAACAAACTTCTATTGTCATTGCCAACTATATAAAAATAGCCTACATAAAGCCAACTAATAAAAACATTGCAGCCTGCAGGTAGAAAATATCCTGATAAAATAAATATCCTATAAATCACATTGGCTACACATGGCCTGTCTGGAAGGAACTTGAAACATTGTATCAACTATTAACTGGGGTCAGGCCTGAAGCTCACACTAGCAAACTTGCAACATTCTATAAAATATTCTGGGCCCTCAGAGTTTCCTGCTCCAGTGAGCTCCAGACAAACACAGCTGGAGGGATAAGAAGTAATCAGGTAGGCCTATTTTATGACCTAACATTTTTTCCTCCATTCACACTGAGTGGTTATCAAATAGACTACATTGAGGAATTGTTATTTTTCTTAATGGATATAAAAACAGACAGAAAAATTACTTTGAGAAGTTCCACATTGTTGGTGAGTTAAGACAATCAGAAATAATATCAGATCCCCAAATGGGAGTATTTGTAGGCCTACATTTGCATGCAGGCCAGGTAGCCTAGGCCTACTTCTATGTATAATCAGGTGCACGTCCTTACTCAACATACAAACGACAATTAATAAATGGACAACTCCTACATGGAATTAAATAAACTAAACCTTGTTCCTCACAAGTGGAGCCAAAGTTGTGCATTCTGCCAACAATGTGTCCAATCCAACAACGAGAAGTGCAAAAGATTCGAAAAATAATGTATTGAATGCATTAACAGAAATGACCGTAACCAATATTGTAGATGATAAATGATGGTAAATAAGAGTACATGTACTACTGGTGATACTGGTGTGCCATCCCTGCGGCCTCCACAATGGATTAGTCCACTGAGACGTGTGTGAATCAGACAGGTGTCTCATGTGCCATAAAAAATAAATATATATTTTAGACTGCTCAACTAAAAAAATATTGGTCGACCAACAGCCTATGGACCAAACAATCGACCAACAGCCTATGGACCAAACAATCGACCAACAGCCTATGGACCAAACAATCGACCAACAGCCTATGGACCAAACAATCGACCAATGGACTAAATGGGGTCAGCCCTAAAGGTAGGAGATGTTAAAGATCCTCCTGGTTGCTAGAACTACATTAGTGTGTGTGTGTGTGTGTGTGTGTGTGTGTGTGTGTGTGTGTGTGTGTGTGTGTGTGTGTGTGTGTGTGTGTGTGTGTGTATGTGTGTGTGTATGTGTGTGTGTGAGTTTGTCTGTGTGTGTGTGTGTGTGAGTTTGTCTGTGTGTGTGTGTGTGTGTGTGTGTGTGTGTGTGTGTGTGTGTGTGTGTGTGTGTGTGTGTGTGTGTGTGTGTGTGTGTGTGTGTGTGTGTGAGTTTGTCTGTGTGTGTGTGTGTGTGTGTGTGTGTGTGTGTGTGTGTGTGTGTGTGTGTGTGTGTGTGTGTGTGTGAGTTTGTCTGTGTGTGTGTGTGATTGTTCCCCCTCTCTGATGCTAAAGATTCTCCTAGACACAACACACATGCTTCACTATAGAGTGCCCCTAACACTTACAGACTGGCTAATCAATCCTGCTGGAACACACACACATTCTATAATGAACAAACCCACAGACATACTATAATGAACAAACCCACACATACTATAATGAACACAGACATACACTACTGATCAAAGGTTTTAGAACACCTACTCATTCAAGGGTTTTTCTATATGTTTTACTATTTTCTACATTGTAGAATAATAGTGAAGACAAAAAAACTATGAAATAACAAATATGGAATCACGTAGTAACCAAAAAAGTACTAAACAAATCAAAATGTATTTTATATTTGAGATTCTTCAAATAGTCATCCATGCCTTGATGACAGCTTTGCACACTCTTGGCATTCTCTCAACCAGCTTCATGAGGTAGTCACCTAGAATGCATTTAAATTAACAGGTGTGCCTTCTAAAAAGTTTATATTATGGCAAGAATAGCTCAAATATAACCAAAGAGAAACGACAGTACATCATTACTTTAAGACATGAAGGTCAGTGTACAAGTAACAGACATATCTCAACATTAACTGTTCAGAGGAGACTGTATGAATCAGGCCTTCATGGTCGAATTGCTGAAAAGAAACCACTACTAAAGGACACCAATAATAATAAGAGACTTTATTGGGCCAAGAAACACAAGCAATGGACATTAGACCGGTGGAAATATGTCCAAATTTGAGATTTTTGGTTCCAACCGCCGTGTCTTTGTGAGACGTGGTGTGGGTGAAGGGATGATGTCCGCATGTGTGTTTCCCACCGTAAGGCATGGAGGAGGAGGTATTATGGTGCGGGGGCACTTTGCTGGGGGCACTTTGCTGGTGACACTGTCTGGAAGTTATTTAGAATTCAAGAACACTTAACCAGCATGGCAATACGCCATCCCATCTGGTTTGGGCTTAGTGGGACTATCAGTTGTTTTTCAACAGGACAATGACCCAACACACCTCCAGGCTGTGTAAGGGATATTTTACCAAGAAGGAGAGTGATGGAGTGCTGCATCAGATGACCTGGCCTCCACAATCCCCCGACCTCAAACAAATTGAGGTGGTTTGGGATGAGTTGAACCAATGAGTGAAGGAAAAGCAGCCAACAAGTGCTCAGCATATGTGGGAACTGTTACGGTTTTCTGTATGGGAAGGAGAGTCGGACCAAAATGCGGCGTGGTAATTTTCATACGTTTAATGAACGAATAAACATGAACAATACAAAACAACAAACGTAACGTGAAAACCTAAACAGCCTATCTGGTGACAACAAACACAGAGACAGGAACAATCACCCACGAAACACTCAAAGAATATGGCTGCCTAAATATGGTTCCCAATCAGAGACAACGATAAACACCTGCCTCTGATTGAGAACCACTCCAGACAGCCATAGACTATGCTAGATACCCCCACTAAGCCACAAACCCAATACCTAACGAAACCCCAAGACAAAACACACCACAATAAACCCATGTCACACCCTGGCCTGACCAAATAAATGAAGACAAACACAATATACTTCGACCAGGGCGTGACAGGAACTCCTTCAAGACCAACAAGTGCTCAGCATATGTGGGAACTCCTTCAAGACTGTTGGAAAAGGATTCCAGGTGAAGCTGGTTGAGAAAATGCCAAGAGTGTGCAAAGCTGTCATCAAGACAAAGGGTGGCTATTTGAAGAATCTCAAATACAAAATATATTTTGATTTGCTGAACACTTTTTTGGTTACTACATTATTCCATATGTGTTATTTCATAGTTTTGAAGTCTTCAATATTATTCTACAATGTAGAAAATAGTATAAAGAAAGAAAAACCCTTGAATGAGTAGGTGTTCTAAAACGTTTGACCAGTAGTGCACACGCAGATACACATGGACACATACACAAACAAACGAGCCTCCACCAGTACCCTGGACGCAGTGTATCACTGAGTGAGAAGGTTCATCACTAATGCAAGATCACTCACCCATCATTCTGAACACTACAACATGGTGAAATGGCACTCCCTTCCCACCAGAATGCTTAAGCACTGTTACATATTTGTGTACAAAGCAGTGCTTGGACTCCTCCTTACATATCTTTGCTCCCAACTAACAACAACCGCACAATCCTACAGCCTACAATCCTCTCAGTCAGTGCTCTCATTCTCAGTTCCTAGAGAAAGGATTTAAACGGGGAAACAATCATTCTCCTATAATGCTCCTTGGTCCTAGAGCAAACTACAAAATACTTTCAAACTGGAGGAGAGGGTATCTCTATCTGACTTTAAAGCACTGATGGAAGAAAATGTCATGGACTATATATATATATATATATATATATATATATATATATATATATATATATATAGTATTGTATTGTATTGTAAACATACTGTCCTTGTGCTTCTTAGAATCCAACACACCAAGGAATCTGAGTGAAAGTTCACCAAGGACTGGGAGAAACCAGGGACTATTGTTACTATGACAACAACACTCTTAAGCTCAGACAGACACTGCGTCACACACTCCCAAAAGTGGCACCTGAAATTGACGTGGGCCAAAAACACATCTTTGGACATCCATCCATATTTAAACCCTCAGACGCCAAATCCTAAAATGACAGGCTGCAGACAGAGAGGAAATGCCAGGGCCAGCCTTCCAGTGGAGGACCCCAGGTGCCCCTATATAAACCATCCCTGTGAAATTACAGCTGTTATACAGCAGCCTGATCATGCTGAGTGTTCAACCTGGTATTTGGGTGTGTGGTATGGTGTAGCCAGCCAGGCAGCACCACCGCAGTCTTGTCTCCAAGGTTGTTCCCACCGATCTATTCCTCCCGTCTCTCCGGACGTAGCAAGGAGAGGAAATCAGACAACCACTATCTGACAATCAAGGACAGGTTCATTCAAATCATCATATTCATCATGGTTATAATCTGTAACCGTGGTTATAAATCCATGTTTGAATGATGCTGTTTACAACAACAGTAAAAAGATGGAAATATGGATTTATGAGACAGTGGACATAGAACAAGACGTGAGTGCAGAGACATTGTTCAGAATGGGATTTTGATGTGAAATGTGTTGCTTCTCTGACATACTTAAGACATGTTTTCATAATGCATTGTTGTCAATGGCAAGTAATGACTGAAAAATGTGTCTACCAATTTTCTCTGTAATTAACATTTTTTTTGGGGGGGGGGGGGGATCAACTACAATCACAGGAAGAGTGAAAATAAATGTAAAAAATGTGTGAACCTCTCCTTTCAAAAAGTAGAATGTTAATCCAGATGTCATTTTGTTTGACTTTATTTACAATAATCCAATTATTTTTTTACAAAATGATGACTTATTAACCAAAATCTCTTTCTATAAGCAGTTGCATTAGTATAAAATTGTCATTTGCCCCCAAAAATAGCATACAGTAGTATTTATTTGATCCATTCTGATTTGCACATCTTTATCAAGGGTGACAATAATTATGGACTCCACTCTATGTCCTACAGCCTGGAGGGCTTTACTCCTGAATCACAAAGATTGATCCCAGGTCAAAAGGTTGTTGATTACAGGAACACAACAGTCCCCTGCCTCGCACAGCTGGTGCCGGTCGTCATGGAAACACTCTGACTCCACAAGACTAAAGACAACCACCCCCCAAGTCGGCTGAAGGATGGTGGGAATAGACAAATGCTGGTATTACCAGCAAAATAGTGGTAAATGTAATAGTCAATTACCTTGCTGTTATGGCTGGGTAATCTTTAGGGATAGTATAGTGGACAGCTGAATGAGGTCAGTGGTGTGTCACCTTGATTCAACATGACCTCCTCCTCATTCTGCTAGTTAACTGAGATGGAATAGACCGAGCGTTGTCAAATCATCGGGAGGACAGTTTACACTGCTGCCATTACACTTGAAATGCACCATAAATGAATGAATAAATGATCTAAACTTGAGGAGGGGGAAGGCAAAAGTCTTCCTCACCTCATCAGTCAAAGCACCAGGACTATACACACACCAGGCAGGAATGTAAACGGTTAACGTAGTTCACACGCTCATTCCCACACTGCTTGGCTAACATCACTCTTTCAATGCGAGGGTTCGATTCTGGAGCTTAATGATCCATAAGTATGATAGATGAATGTTAAAAACAAACGAAGATAGAGTAACAAACCAAAACACAGCCCTCCACTGTAGAATTCACTGAAATAACACCTGTGGGGGAGGCTGAAGGCGGCATGAACTGTCCCCGACGTTAGTCTCTCAATAAAATATGTACACTAACATGTATATTTCAACAGGCTATGTGAAGTAGCCCACATTCTGCCGACAGCTCCTATCCCATACACCCTCCACACACCCCCTCGACCCAGGCAGAGGTTCAGAGATAACATACAGTATTCACACAAACATACTTACATTATGCATGTGTACAGCCACAGTCAGTTGCTGTAAGTTAGGCTGAGTTAGGCTCAGAGCGAGAACAGAGAATGTGTAAACACTCACAAGTCAGTGATACAAGCACATACAAATATTTATCATACATTACAGTGTTCAAACATTTCCACACACACACATTCACACACACATTCACACACACATCCATGTGGGGACCGAAAAATATTTTCCCATTCAGAATCCTATTTTCCCTAACCCTACACCTTAACCTAACCCTACCTATAACCCTACCCCTTAACCTAACCCTACCTATAACCCTACCCCTTAACCTAACCCTAACTATAACCCTACCCCTTAACCTAACCCTAACCCTACCCCTTAACCTAACCCTAACTATAACCCTACCCCTTAACCTAACCCTAACTCTAACCCTACCCCTTAACCTAACCCTACCTATAACCCTACCCCTTAACCTAACCCTAACTATAACCCTACCCCTTAACCTAACCCTAACTATAACCCTACCCCTTAACCTAACCCTAACTCTAACCCTACCCCTTAACCTAACCCTAACTCTAACCCTACCCCTTAACCTAACCCTAACTCTAACCCTACCCCTTAACCTAACCCTAACTATAACCCTACCCCTTAACCTAACCCTACCTATAACCCTACCCCTTAACCTAACCCTAACTATAACCCTACCCCTTAACCTAACCCTAACTATAACCCTACCCCTTAACCTAACCCTAACTATAACCCTACCCCTTAACCTAACCCTAACTATAACCCTACCCCTTAACCTAACCCTAACTATAACCCTACCCCTTAACCTAACCCTAACTATAACCCTACCCCTTAACCTAACCCTACCTATAACCCTACCCCTTAACCTAACCCTAACTATAACCCTAACCACAAAACACTCAAACTTAACCTTACCCTAACTCCTAACCCTAACTATAACCCTACCCCTTAACCTAACCCTAACTATAACCCTAACCACAAAACACTCAAACTTAACCTTACCCTAACTCCTAACCCTAACTCTAACCCTACCCCTTAACCTTACCCTAACTCCTAACCCTAACTCTAACCCTAACTCTAACCCTAACCCCTAAGACTAAAATAGCCCTTTTCCTTGTGGGGACTGGAAAAATGTCCCCACTTGTCAGAATTTTCTGGTCCCCACATGGATAGTAAAACCAAACCACACACAGTAGGAACTAGGAACTCACCAGCTAAGTCCAGGCTGCCATCTGTTTTCTCTCTCTCCCTGAAACCTCTATAGGCTCACTCTCCTCCAGTCCGACACACACTAACACTAATCACAGGGCTCCACTGTAGTCCAGCAGCATATCCTTAGAGCCACAAGGTTGTTGTGAGCGAAGCCTGGATGGATTTATACAGTAGTGGTGTGGTTCTTCAGTCAGTCAGTCAGGCTGCATGACTTTCCTTCTCTCACTCTCTCTGACTCACTCTGCCCAAGCTTCCACCACGCTGCCCCTCTCTCTCTCTCTCTCCGCTCTACTCTCTCTCCTCCTTCTGCTTCCCCCACTCTGCAAATGCACTGCCCTATACCCAAAAATGTGCTCCTGTCCTCCTCCCCTCTCTCTCCCCTTGTCCTGATCCCTCTCTCCCATTCAGCAGAGCGCTGGTGAACAATGCCCCCACTGCCACAACTCTCAAAGGAGGGGAGAAGCCGTTCTCAGCCGGCATTAATGCCTACCCGCTGTCACCATGGAAACTAATGAAGGCCTGGCCGGGGGGGGGGGGGGGGGGGGTGAAAGGAGGGGTAGAGGGAGGGCGAGAGAGAGAGTATTTAGGAGAGAGAGAATAAGAGGAAAGGAGTGGTTGAATGAAAGATGGGGGAAGTGTGTGAGCGTATGTATGTGAGTGACTGAGCATTTGGGGGAAGGTTTGGGAGTGATAGGTTTAGGTGGTGATGATATACAGTACAGATAGTAACTTTATTGTAGTCTTTAATCTCTTCATAGTATTCTATTTTTTTTAAAGGAAATCCTAAATTATAACTGTGTGAATTCCATACCCCGAGTGACCTAGCTGCTAGAGTCTAGGGTGTAGCATACCCCGAGCGACTTCAACCAGAAGGAGAAAGCTAGCAGGATGATGCGTCCAAGCTGCTTCATATGCACATACTATTGTACCTCTTTTTCTCCCCTCCCTCCATCCCTCCATCCCACCAAGTCTCTGTCAGGGTGAAGGGTGAGGCGCTCGTCTGAAAGAAGCGGGTGACATCGCCCGACTTCCACACAGAACCCGCCATGAATAGTTGTGATTTCCATGGAAACCGTGTCGAAATAATCACTGTTCCTAAATCATTACGTGGAATTAGAGGAGAGGAGAGGAAGAGAGGGGGATGGGTGAAATGTAGTCAAGAGATGCACGTGATGTGAAATTGAGCACATTTAGGGAAAAGAGTCAAAAGCTTATTAGAAAGTGTGAGAGCTTGTTGATTTTGTGTTGATCCCGCCTTGGACTTTCCAGGCTGTAAAATAACTGTGGTATAAGGAGCTCACCTGCATTAATTCACATACCTCACCACCTACTGTATTGCTGCTATCTGAAACATGGTGATTGATATTATGGCCCCTACTAGAGCTGTGGGTCAGCGGCTCTTCTCCATAGTGATAAAGCAGGGTGCTGAACCCAACACAACTAGTCAGGTAAAACCTGAGGAGAAACACAAAGAGGGCAGCAGACCGAGGAAATACACTTCAGACAGAGTTCTGTTTATGTGAAGAAAGCAGGAGAGCAACAAGGAAAGGATTGGTTAAGAGACACTCTTCCTCTTCACACAGAAGGGAAGAATATGGAACACTGTGAAACAGAAAGGAATTCAAAAACTTCCCATCATCCTGCTACCTCCCTTTAGCTTATGCAACACTGGAGAACAGGGGCAGTGTGTGTGTGTGTGTGTGTGTGTGCGTGCATGCGTATGCGTGTGTGTGTGTGTGTGTCTGTGTGTGTGTGTGTGTGTGTGTGTGTCTGTGTGTGTGTGTGTGTGTGTGTGTGTGTGTGTGTGTGTGTGTGTGTGTCTGTGTGTCTGTGTGTGTGTGTGTGTGTGTGTCTGTGTGTCTGTGTGTGTGTGTGTGTGTGTGTGTGTGTGTGTGTGTGTGTGTGTGTGTGTGTGTGTGTGTGTGTGTGTGTGTGTGTGTGTGTGTGTGTCTGTGTGTCTGTGTGTGTGTGTGTGTCTGTGTGTGTGTGTGTGTGTGTGTGTGTGTGTGTGTGTGTGTGTGTGTGTGTGTGTGTGTGTGTGTGTGTGTGTGTCTGTCTGTGTGTGTGTGTGTGTGTGTGTGTGTGTGTGTGTGTGTGTGTGTGTGTGTGTGTGTGTGTGTGTGTGTGTGTGTGTGTGTGTGTGTGTGTGTGTGTGTGTGTGTTTGTGTGCGTGCGTGCGTGCATGCGAGTGTGTGTGTGTGTGTGTCTTGGGAAAGTAGGGCTGAGCTAAATCAACTCTCCCTGGCCTATCAGTGTGCCCTCTTTCCTTACGTCCTACCTCACAAGGTCAACTGAACTGCAATGTACTGTGCTCTCGTCTCAGCCCATCTGCACATGTAGTCAGATTCATTATACAGTGCTGTGAAAAAGTATTTGCCCCCTTTCTGATTTCTTAATTTTTGCACAGTTGTCAAACTTAAATGTTTCAGATCATCAAACTAATTTTAATATTACACAAAGATAACCAAAGTAAACACAAAATGCAGTTTTTAAGTGGTAATTTTATTTATTAAGGGATAAAAGCTATCTGAACCATCATGGCCCTATGTGACAAAGTAATTGCCTCCCCTTGTTAAATCATGAATTTACTGTGGTTAATCACATTTTTTGGAAAGCTGAGTTAAATTTCACTAGCCACACCCAGGCATGATTACTGCCAGACCTGCTGAATCAAGAAATCACTTAAATAGAACCTGTCTGACAAAGTGAAGTAGGCCAAAAGATCTCAAAAAGCAAGACATCATGCCGCGATCCAAAGAAATTCAGGAACAGATGAGAAACAAAGTAATTGACATCTATCAGTCTGGAAAGGGTTACAAAGCCATTTCTAAAGCTTTGGGACTCCAGCGAACCACGGTGAGAGCCATGATCCACAAATGGAGAACATTTGGAACAGTGGTGAAACTCATCCAAGAGGTCACAAAAGAACCCACAACATCATCTACCGAACTGCAGGCCTCACTTGCCTCAGTTAAGGTCAGTGTTCATGACTCAACCATAAGAAAGAGACGGGGCAACAATGCCATCCGTGGCAGAGTTCCAAGGAGAAAACCACTGCTGACCAGAAAGAACATAAAGGCTCGTCTCACTTTTGGCAAAAAAACATCTGGCATAAAAGTAACACAGCATTTCAGAAAAAGAACATCATACCAACAGACCAATATGGTGGTGGTAGTGTGATGGTCTGGGACTGCTTTGCTGCTTCAGGACCTGGATGACTTGCTGTGATTGATGGAACCATGAATTCTGCTCTCTACCAAAGAATCCTGAAGGACAATGTCCGGCCATCAGTTCGTGACCTCAAGCGGAAGCGCACTTGGGTTCTGCAGCAGGACAATGATCCAAAACACACCAGCAAGTCTACCTCTGAATGGCTTAAAAAAAATGAAGGTTTTGGAGTAGCCTAGTCAAAGTCCGGACTTGAATCCAATTGAGATGCTGTGGCGTGACCTTAAAAAGGCGGTTCATGCTCAAAAACCCTCCAACGTGGCTGAATTAAAACAATTCTGCAAAGAAGAGTGGGACAAAATTCCTCCACAGCGATCTGAAAGACTCATTGCCAGTTATCGCAAATGCTTGTTCGCAGTTGTTGCTGCTGAGGGTGGCACAACCAGTTATTAGGTTTAGGGGGCAATTACTTTTTCACATAGGGCCACGAAGGTTCATATAGCTTTTTTTCCCTTAATAAATAAAATCATCATAAAATCATCACTTAAAAACTGCATTTTGTGTTTACTTGGGTTATCTTTGTGTAATATTTAAATTGGTTTGATGATCTGGAACATTTAAGTGTGACAAATGTGCAAAAAAATAAGAAATCAGGAAGGGAGCAAATATTTTTTCAAAGCACTGTATCTCACAGTGCAGTGTAAGTGTTCATTCTGATCCAAGTCATCGACATGCATACACACACTGATGGATGCACACACGTACACACACATACACATACATGCACACACACACACACACACACATGCAAACACACACACACGTATGCATATACATGAAGTAGCACTAGTCTTGACCCAGAAGTTATCAAATAACACTAAAACAGTTGCATAAACACAGACAGATGGAAGACACAACTTTGAGTTTTTTTTTCTAATTTGAGGGAAGATTATATTCCTTTGGCAAGGTCTAACACAGTGGAAAAAGTCAGTCTAACACAGTGGAAACAGTCAAGGTTGGCTAAGGTGACTGTATTTGTGTGTGTGTGTGTGTGTGTGTGTGTGTGTGTGTGTGTGTGTGTGTGTGTGTGTGTGTGTGTGTGTGTGTGTGTGTGTGTGTGTGTGTGTGTGTGTGTGTGTGTGTGTGTGTGTGTGTGTGTGTGTGTGTGTGTGTGTGTGTGTGTGTCTGTCTGTCTGTGTGTGTGTGTGTGCGTGCGTGCGTGCGTGCGTGCGTGCGTGTGTGTGTGTGTGTGTGAGCTGAAGAAGAAACTGATGTCCTGAAAGAGTGAACCAGAATTCCTGCAGCAAACCATCCCCCATTACAACATGACTAACCCCTTCCCCCACCCCCCACCCCAACACACTCACACACACTTTCCACTGTATTCACACAAATCCCCCCTCACCCACTCACATGCAGACAAAAACATTTAAACAACACTTCCTTCAAGAGCCTGCCAAAACCTTCAAAGACTGTCTGTCTATTTGCCTCCCCCCCGCACGCCTGCCCGCCCGCCCACACACACACACACACACACTACTTACTGGCTTTCCGTACCCACTCAGGACATAACCTAGTTCCAGAGACAGGGGACCTGATACTGAAGATAGATAAATAACTTAATGGATTTTTAAATAGCTCATATAAATCAATGATCTGTCGCTATGATGGCACACTTGGTTGGGCTGCCTGTGTCTGGGCGAGCTCAGTGCACCCTGCGGATGTGAGCCGGAAGGAGGACACGGCGCCGTGGTCATGGAGACCACGCTCACATTCCACAGCAGATGGACAAAACTCCAGAATTTTTACAAACCCCCCTTAGCAAATGTCCACATGCACACTCACCTTATGCAAGTACAAATACACAAAAGCGAATGCAGAACGCAAATGCGTCCCCTGAAAAACAGAAGTGTGGACTCCGCTCAGGCATCTGTCATTGCCTGCTACGTTAGGTTACATACACACTAATAATAGGATATTGAAGAGATTATGGCAGTAGGCCGAGGATGGCATTAGTCATGTAAACACCTTCCTCTGTTTATCTCAATCTGCGTAAGGTCATAATTGAAGTAAGCATTTGCCGATTAACACACCTGGTTTTCTGAGCAATCTTTCAAAATGTAAACAGCTTAGTCGGAGTTGTTGTATTTAAGAGGCAGCACCAGCAGCACAAGCCTCCCTCTTATGAGCGAGTGAAGTGAGTTCGGAAAAACTGAAAGTATGCATCTTATATATAGTTTTCACATACAAACTGTATATGTCAGAACTCAAAATCAAATAGGCTTCCCAAAAATAACATGGTCGCTCTGGTAGAAGGTTCATTTTGGTTGGCGATTTCCTGCATTTATCAAAATCCCTTCGGGAGGCTGATGTCAGATGTTTCTATATAAACAGATTATTAGGGAAATCGTCATTTTTCCAAAGCATGCAAACGTTTAAATCAAACTATTATATTAATCTGACTATAAGTGTATTACTGTGTGCATGTAACCCTAGTCAGAGTTTCAGTAAACACAGGCTTATCTCTGAAGGCCTGTGTGTGTGAATGTCGTCAATGTCAGAGACACAACATGCTGCCTGGCTTCTGTTCTGTAGGAGGGAAAGGTTGAGGAAGGACACTGGCATCCCAACAGGAGCAGGAGCCCCTCTACACCCAGCTACTGAGACACACACTCTTCATATACACTAACCGTCAGTTAGATTCAGGTGTACTTTTACAGCTAATTAGAATGCTATCAAATCAAATCAAATCAAACTGTATTGGTCACATACACATGGCTAGCAGATGTTATTGTGAGTGTAGTGCATGTTTGTGCTTCTAGTTCCGACCGTGCAGTAATATCTAACAAGTGATCTAACCTAACAATTTCACAACTACCTTGTATACACAAGTGTAAAGGAATGAATAAGAATATGTACATTAAAATATATGAATGAGCGATGGCCGAATGGTCGAACGGCATAGGCAAGATGCAGTAGATGGTATAGAGTACAGTATATACATACAGTGGGGCAAAAAAGTATTTAGTCAGCCACCAATTGTGCAAGTTCTCCCACTTAAAAATATGAGAGAGGCTTGTAATTTTCATCATAGGTACACTTCAACTATGAAAGACAAAATTAGAAAAAAAATCCAGAAAATCACATTGTAGGATTTTTTATGAATTTATTTGCAAATTATGGTGGAATATAAGTATTTGGTCACCTACAAATGAGCAAGATTTCTGGCTCTCACAGACCTGGCAATTCTTCTATAAGAGGCTCCTCTGTCCTCCACTCGTTGCATGTATTAATGGCACCTGTTTGAACTTGTTATCAGTATAAAAGACACCTGTCCACAACCTCAAACAGTCACACTCCAAATTCCACTATGGCCAAGACCAAAGAGCTGTCAAAGGACACCAGAAACAAAATTGTAGACCTGCACCAGGCTGGGAAGACTGAATCTGCAATAGGTAAGCAGCTTGGTTTGAAGAAATCAACTGTGGGAGCAATTATTAGGAAATGGAAGACATACAAGACCACTGATAATCTCCCTCGATCTTGGGCTCCACGCAAGATCTCACCCCGTGGGGTCAAAATGATCACAAGAACGGTGAGCAAAAATCCCAGAACCACACGGGGGAACCTAGTGAATGACTTGCAGAGAGCTGGGACCAAAGTAACAAAGCCTACCATCGGTAATACACTACGCCGCCAGGGACTCAAATCCTGTAGTGCCAGACGTGTCCCCCTGCTTTAGCCAGTACATGTCCAGGCCTGTCTGAAGTTTGCTAGAGAGCATTTGGATGATCCAGAAGAAGATTGGGAGAATGTCATATGGTCAGATGAAACCAAAATATAACTTTTTGGTAAAAACTCAACTCGTCGTGTTTGGAGGACAAAGAATGCTGAGTTGCAACCAAAGAACACCATACCTACTGTGAAGCATGGGGGTGGAAACATCATGCTTTGGGGCTGTTTTTCTGCAAAGGGACCAGGACGACTGATCCGTGTAAAGGAAAGAATGAATGGGGCTATGTATTGTGATATTTTGAGTGAAAACCTCCTTCCATCAGTAAGGGCATTGAAGATGAAACGTGGCTGCGTCTTTCAGCATGACAATGATCCTAAACACACCGCCCGGGCCATGAAGGAGTGGCTTCGTAAGAAGCATTTCAAGGTCCTGGAGTGGACAAGCCAGTCTCCAGATCTCAACCCCATAGAAAATCTTTGGAGGGAGTTGAAAGTCCGTGTTGCCCAGCAACAGCCCCAAAACATCACTACTCTAGAGGAGATTTGCATGGAGGAATGGGACAAAATACCAACAACAGTGTGTGAAAACCTTGTGAAGACTTTGACCAGACGTTTGACCTCTGTCATTGCCAACAAAGGGTATATAACAAAGTATTGAGATAAACTTTTGTTATTGACCAAATATTTATTTTCCACCATAATTTGCAAATAAATTCATTAAAAATCCTACAATGTGATTTTCTGGATATTTTTTGGCTCATTTTGTCTGTCATAGTTGAAGTGTACCGATGATGAAAATTACAGGCCTCTCTCATCTTTTTAAGTGGGAGAACTTGCACAATTGGTGGCTGACTAAATACTTTTTTTGCCCCACTGTATACATATGAGATGAGTAATGTAGGGTATGTAAACATTATATAAAGTGGCATTGTTTAAAGTGGCTAGTGATACATTTATTACATCAAGATAAATGTATCACTAGCCACTTAAAACAATGCCCCTTTATATAATGTTTACATACCCTACATTACTCATCTCATATACAGTGCCTTGCGAAAGTATTCGGCCCCCTTGAACTTTGCAACCTTTTGCCACATTTCAGGTTTCAAACAAAGATATAAAACTGTATTTTTTGTGAAGAATCAACAGCAAGTGGGACACAATCATGAAGTGGAACGACATTTATTGGATATTTCAAAAAATTTTAACAAATCAAAAACTGAAAAATTGGGCGTGCAAAATTATTCAGCCCCCTTAAGTTAATACTTTGTAGCGCAACCTTTTGCTGCGATTACAGCTGTAAGTCGCTTGGGGTATGTCTCTATCAGTTT
This sequence comes from Oncorhynchus masou masou, assembly GCF_036934945.1. Taxonomy (NCBI): domain Eukaryota; kingdom Metazoa; phylum Chordata; class Actinopteri; order Salmoniformes; family Salmonidae; genus Oncorhynchus; species Oncorhynchus masou. The sequence continues at coordinate 19,255,498 of NC_088244.1, forward strand.
TGCACATTGAGAGACTGAATTTTTTTCCCATTCCTCCTTGCAAAACAGCTCGAGCTCAGTGAGGTTAGATGGAGAGCATTTGTGAACAGCAGTTTTCAGTTCTTTCCACAGATTGTCGATTGGATTCAGGTCTGGACTTTGACTTGGCCATTCTAACACCTGGATATGTTTATTTTTGAACCATTCCATTGTAGATTTTGCTTTATGTTTTGGATCATTGTCTTGTTGGAAGACAAATCTCCGTCCCAGTCTCAGGTCTTTTGCAGACTCTATCAGGTTTTCTTCCAGAATGGTCCTGTATTTGGCTCCATCCATCTTCCCATCAATTTTAACCATCTTTCCCTGTCCCTGCTGAAGAAAAGCAGGCCCAAACTGTGATGCTGCCACCACCATGTTTGACAGTGGGTATGGTGTGTTCAGGGTGATGAGCTGTGTTGCTTTTACGCCAAACATAACGTTTTGCATTGTTGCCAAAAAGTTCAATTTTGGTTTCATCTGACCAGAGCACCTTCTTCCACATGTTTAGTGTGTCTCCCAGATGGCTTGTGGCAAACTTTAAACAACACTTTTTATGGATATCTTTAAGAAATGGCTTTCTTCTCGCAACTCTTCCATAAAGGCCAGATTTGTGCAATATACGACTGATTGTTGTCCTATGGACAGAGTCTCCCACCTCAGCTGTAGATCTCTGCAGTTCATCCAGAGTGATCATGGGCCTCTTGGCTGCATCTCTGATCAGTCTCCTCCTTGTATGAGCTGAAAGTTTAGAGGGACGGCCAGGTCTTGGTAGATTTGCAGTGGTGTGATACTCCTTCCATTTCAATATTATCGCTTGCACAGCTCATCACCCTTGGGATGTTTAAAGCTTGGGAAATCTTTTTGTATCCAAATCCGGCTTGGGAAATCTTTTTGTATCCAAATCCGGCTTTAAACTTCTTCACAACAGTATCTTGGACCTGCATGGTGTGTTCCTTGTTCTTCACGATGCTCTCTGCGCTTTTAACGGACCTCTGAGACTATCACAGTGCAGGTGCATTTATACGGAGACTTGATTACACACAGGTGGATTGTATTTATCATCATTAGTCATTTAGGTCAACATTGGATCATTCAGAGATCCTCACTTAACTTCTGGAGAGAGTTTGCTGCACTGAAAATAAAGGGGCTGAATAATTTTGCTGAGTGTTTGGAGATTACAAATAGACAACAAATAGGTGGAACGTTCCAGGCTTTGCCCAAGTGTGTATATCAAATTAAAAAGAGTCTCCAGACGATCAAACACTCAGAATGTCCACATACTGACACCCACAACCACCTTTACTTGGCTCCTCAAATATTCAGTAGCTCAAATCACAACGGGGTTTAAAACCATGTGATCTGTCAATCTCCTTCTCTCCTTATTCTGAGCCACCGCGTACCTTTAAAGGACCAAAGCCATTTTCCCCAGCTGGAGGAGCCTTTCATTAATTATTCATATTAAAACAGACATGGTGGAGGGAGGAAGAGGCCCTATCTGAATAAGAAAGAGGGCAACGTGCTGTAGAATCTCTGTCCTCCTGCTGATCACCCTGGGTCCTGTGTGGCTCAGTCGGTAGAGCATGGCGCTTGCAACGCCAAGCGTCGTGGGTTCGATTCCCGCTGGGGCCACCCATATGTAAAAGTAGTGGCCCCAGCCGACTTGTAAGTCGCTTTGGACAAAAGCGTCTGCTAAATGGGATATATATATTATTATTATAGAGAGCTACTAGACCTGCTATCCCACTGAGGGCAGAGGTCAGGCATGTCAGAGTGAACTAGTCTGTAATCTGGTCAACATATACAGTTGAAGTGGGAAGTTTACATACACCTTAGCCAAATACATTTAAACTCAGTTTTTCACAATTCCTGACATTTAATCCTAGTAAAAGGTCCCTGTCTTAGATCAGTTAGGATCACCACTGTATTTTAAGAATGTGAAATGTCAGAATAATAGTAGAGAGAATTATTTCTTTCTTTCATCACATTTTTTTTACCTTAATTTTACTAGGCAAGTCAGTTAAGAACAAATTCTTATTTTCAATGACGGCCTAGGAACAGCGGGTTAACTGCCTGTTCAGGGGCAGAACGACAGATTTTGTACCTTGTCAGCTCGGGGATTTGAACTTGCAACCTTTTGGTTACTAGTCCAATGCTCTAACCACTAGGCTACACTGACCCACATTCTCAGTGGGTCAGAAGTTTACATACACTCAATTAGTATGTGGTAGCATTGCCTTTAAATTGTTTAACTTGGGTCAAATGTTTTGGGTAGCCTTCCAAAAGCTTCCCACAATTAGTTGGGTGAATTGATCCCAATCCTCCTGACAGAGCTGGTGTAACTGAGTCATGTTTGTAGGCCTCCTTGCTCACACAAACTTTTTCAGTCTGCCCACAAACTTTCTATAGAATTGAGATCAGGGCTTTGTAATGGCCACTCCAATACCTTGACTTTGTTGTCCTTTAGCCATTTTGCCACAACTTTGGAAGTATGCTTGGGGTCATTGTCCACTTGGAAGACCTATTTGCGACCAAGCTTTAACTTCCTGACTGATGTCTTGAGATGTTGTTTCAATATATCCGCATAATTTTCCATCCTCTTGATGTCATCTATTTTGTGAAGTGCACCAGTCCCTCCTGCAGCAAAGCACCCCCACAACATGATGCTGCCACCCCCGTGCTTCACAGTTGGGATGGTGTTCTTCAGCTTGCAAGCCTCCCCCTTTATCCTCCTAACGATGGTCATTATGGCCGAACAGTTCTACTTTTGTTTCATCAGACCAGAGGACATTTCTCCAAAAAGTACAATCTTTGTCCCCATGTGCAGTTGCAAACCGTAGTCTGGCATTTCATTTTTATGGCGGTCTTGGAGCAGTGGCCTCTTCCTTGCTGAGCGGCCTTTCAGGTTATGTCGATATAGGACTTGTTTTAATTTTCTGGAACTGTCCAAACTGTTTAAAGGCGCAGTAACTTAGTGTATGTAAACTTCTGACCCACTGGAATTGTGATACAATGAATTATAAGTGAAATAATCTATCTGTAGATGTCCTAACGAACTTGCCAAAACTATAGTTTGTTGTGGAGTGGTTGAAAAACAAGTTTTAATGACTCCAACCTAAGTGTATGTAAACTTCAGACTTCAAATGTATGTATGAGAGAGAGAGAGAGAGAGAGAGAGAGAGAGAGAGAGAGAGAGAGAAAGGGAGAGAGAGAGGTAGAAAGAGAGAGATAGATAGAACGAGAGAGAGAGAGAGAGATAGAGAGAGAGAGAGATTAAGATGGAGAGATTGAGATGGAGGGATTGAGATGGAGAGATTGAGATAGAGAGATTGAGATAGAGAGATGGAGATAGAGAGATTGAGATGGAGAGATTGAGATAGAGGGATTGAGATGGGGGGATTGAGATCGAGAGATTGAGATGGAGAGATTGAGATAGAGAGATGGAGATAGAGAGATTGAGATAGAGGGATTGAGATAGAGGGATTGAGATAGAGGGATTGAGATAGAGAGATTGAGATGGAGAGATTGAGATGGAGTTGGAGGGACAGAAAGAAGGAGAGGTGGAGAAAGGGAAAGAGAGATAGAGGAGTCACAGAGGTTATTAGTTAGATTGTTTAATAGATAACATTGCTCCAGGGGGAGACAGCTGGATGTCCTGGACCCATAGAAACCCCCCTTTGAGCTACAGTGCCCCCAGAGTCCCCCTCATCACGCCCCTGAACCCGTCCTGTGACCTCTGTACCCTGGGGCATGGAACACACTGTTCACAGAACATGGACTCAGTTATATGAGGGTTTTGTATCCTTCTAAAATAAGACTACTACAATTTGATAGTGTTATTACGTATGTTTGTCCCAAAAGAGTACAGTTTGTAATGACTTGACTGCTATGTGGGTGTCGATTAACTTGAACTTGAGAAAGCAGACATACAAGTGCTGTAGATAAATGAAATCAGTATGACTGCTTCATGACAGGAAGCTCAACACCAAGCAGCTCCCAGGCCTGGATGGATAGAGACACGGCAAGGGAGATACGATATAACTAACTAGACTTATATTAGCTTCATCAGGCACTTTACTCAATCATCCTACTGTAATAGACTGAGAGATAGCAGGCAAAAGATACATGATTGTTATTGGGATCAGATGAGGCTAGAGAGACCAGAGATGTGTCCTCTGTGCAGTGAGGAGACTGTGCGACACCAAATCAAATAATGCACAGCTCGTATTTCAGAGCTCTGCAGTTTTTACAGTAGGGTAAATAGAGCAGAACGGAAGGGTTCCTCGTCAATATCCTTCATATGGGCATATCACAGTCGCTTTTCATTTGGACAGAGAGTAAAAGGTGTGATATCCTTTTCCTTTTTAGCTGCTCCCTTTGTGCCAGAGTATGTGTGAAAAACTGTGGGATGTTGTGTTTAAAAGCACATAGCGTTGTCCTGATCCACTAGAGAAAGTGTGATATTATATCAAGTGTGTCTGTGCAGACTGTCTATTTTCTGCCTCTAGTAAAGGTGTGATATTTTGGGATTACCGAGCTTGTTAGAATCGGTTTGGCTGTGTTTCTGTACCCAATTCACTGTGTGTGATTGTATTTGTCTTTGTGAGTTGTGTAAAGACATGTTCCTGTGTGATGTGAATAAAGGGGTGAGGTTGCATGTGCATTGCTAAAGGTGTGACTGTGTGTGTGTGTGTAATGAGCCGGGTCCTCGTGGGGTTTGGTCCTCTGACGAGCTGCAGCCTCATCTCTCATCTCCCCACCAAGCCCAGATGGCCTGTGATTACACATGGCTCAGCAGAGATTAACAGAGGGAGAGCGAGAGGAGAAGAAGCGAGAGGGAGTGGGAGGAAGTGACAGTGACAGGGAGGGGGAGGAAGTGAGAGGGAGGAGGAGGAAGTGAGAGGGAGTGAGAGAGAGGGAGCGAGGTTGTTGCAATATGATGCTGCAGGATTGGACACCTGGGATAGAGCAGGTATCAAAACTGACCAACTGTGCTTCAACGGAAGCTGACACAGAGACTCTTTCATTCCCTCATCCTTTTCCCTAACTAACTCCCAAACCCTTATTCTAACACAAGATCCCTAAATCATCCCTCAACATTCAAACAACATTCTCTAACTGAAATGTCACCTCAATCTTTCTCTCACACACAGATGTGAAGGATGTCATCGTGATGATGGAATAGAGCTCCTTTCCACATGCTGTGAGGTAACACACACACACACACAGCAAAAAAACACAGCAGCAGGTGATGGATGGGGCCTGTTCCAGTGTGACTCAGATGGGACTGTGTCTGCTCAGAGTTCCACACAGGGACATTGGTCACTAAACAGCAGGGTGACATGATGGATCACACCATAGCTCCTAAAGCACACCAACATAGCACACTGACAAATGATCAGTGCCTCACTTTTACAAATACCTTTTAACCTATACAGTTTACATTAGGAGCTGGGGGCTGAAGGCTGATTCTGAAGGGGCTCTGAAAAGTTTATGTTAAAGGTCCAATTCAGCCGTTTTTATCTCAATATCAAATCATTTCTGGGTAACAATTAAGTACTTTACTGTGATTATTTTCAATTAAAATTGAAAAAAGACACAAAAATAGCTTCTTAGTAAAATGTAATTTCTCAAGCAAGACTGTCTGAGAGTGGTCTGAGAGAGGGGCCTAATGGGAGGAGCCCAATGGGAGGGATGTGTAAACTGAAAACTAGCAGGTATTGGCAGAGAGGAGGGCTAACTCTCTTTGTTATTGGCAGAGAGGAGGGCTAACTCTCTTTGTTATTGGCAGAGAGGAGGGCTAACTCTCTTTGTTATTGGCAGAGAGGAGGGCTAACTCTCTTTGTTATTGGCAGAGAGGAGGGCTAACTCTCTTTGTTATTGGCAGAGAGGAGGGCTAACTCTCTTTGTTATTGGCAGAGAGGAGGGCTAACTCTCTTTGTTATTGGCAGAGAGGAGGGCTAACTCTCTTTGTTATTGGCAGAGAGGAGGGCTAACTCTCTTTGTTATTGGCAGAGAGGAGGGCTAACTCTCTTTGTTATTGGCAGAGAGGAGGGCTAACTCTCTTTGTTATTGGCAGAGAGGAGGGCTAACTCTCTTTGTTATTGGCAGAGAGGAGGGCTAACTCTCTTTGTTATTGGCAGAGAGGAGGGCTAACTCTCTTTGTTATTGGCAGAGAGGAGGGCTAACTCTCTTTGTTATTGGCAGAGAGGAGGGCTAACTCTCTTTGTTATTGGCAGAGAGGAGGGCTAACTCTCTTTGTTATTGGCAGAGAGGAGGGCTAACTCTCTTTGTTATTGGCAGAGAGGAGGGCTAACTCTCTTTGTTACTGGCAGAGAGGAGGGCTAACTCTCTTTGTTATTGGCAGAGAGGAGGACTAACTCTCTTTGTTATTGGCAGAAAGGAGGGCCAACTCTCTTTGTTATTGGCAGAGAGGAGGGCTAACTCTCTTTGTTATTGGGAGAGAGGAGGGCTAACTCTCTTTGTTATTGGCAGAGACGAGGGCTAACTCTCTTTGTTATTGCCAGAGAGGAGGGCTAACTCTGTTATTGGCAGAGAGGAGGGCAAACTCTCTTTGTTATTGGCAGAGAGGAGGGCTAACTCTCTTTGTTATTGGTCTAACAGCTAAACAAGCTAACAGTTCATTATCATAATATTGACAATTTCACAGTATCATCCCAACCTCCTTGTGTGGAAATATATATAAAACACAGGAAAAATCATGTTTTAGACTGCACTGCCCCTTTAAATATGAAGGGACATTCCAAGTGAAAGTCTCTGTAGACTCAGTTTATAGAGACAAATGTATGATGTGGTTTAATACAAAGACACGATAGTAGAGATTTACACGTTCTGAAAACAAAAATATACCGTGTATATATACAAACACACATTGATGCACAAGAGGCATGAGAGAGATGTTATTGTTTAATGTTTACTTGTTCATATCACTCAACAGCATCCGGCTCTAAAAATAAGTAGAGGACAATGAAAAGGCTGGGGAAGAATGCAAACCATGCAGGTACTACCTGGCTCTCAGACAGTCACGCACTGAAAACAAGAGTACCGCTTGGCTGCTATTTCTGTCGTTGCATAAGGTATGACAGTGACGCAAACTCGCGGTGAAACTGTCATTTGGAAATCTAGGTCCACTGGCTAATTACAGTACGTAGGTTTGTTGTCAATGTGAAGAGTTCACCTCTGAGTGCGCTGCTGGCACGTCCTTAGTACATCCTGGCTGTCAAAATAGTTGTAAGACGATAGCGTGTTGTTGTGCTGTTATTATTATCACTAGAAACAGTAACAACACAGACCAGACATATAATAACGCTGGGGAGCCATGTTAACAGGAGGGCAGATTGGATTGTGTTCTCTATAATGAGCCCGGTCAATCAGCTGCATCGTGCTCCACGTTGTCAGGCAGCAGCTGAAGAGGGTACGTGCCTTTCACATTTTAGACATACTTTACTGAGGTAATTCATTACAAGCATTTACCTGCAGACATATTTAACAGTGGAGATGGATAGAAGCCCTGCAGGCTCTCAGCATCTCATAGACAGACAGACAGACAGACAGACAGACAGACAGACAGACAGACAGACAGACAGACAGACAGACAGACAGACAGAAACAGACAGACAGAAACAGACAGACAGACAGACAGACAGACAGACAGACAGACAGACAGACAGACAGACAGACAGACACCAGTGTGCCTGACACATGTTGTTGGTTTATATCACATTTTGACAGAACAGGATTGTTGTTAATCTAATGAAGTACTTGTTAGTGGCTCAATGAGAAAATAAAAGCTGAAGTACAATAGCTGGAGGAGAAAATGAATGGACAAAGGGCAGAATGACAGGATCCATCTGTATGGGATGTAGCCCTCATCCCCTCATTAAGGCCAGGGAGTTGTAGTGTTCCTGTGATGACAGCTAAAACTGTCAAGGTGTGGTGGTTTAATGGTGAGGGAAGAGGACACCAGACCAAAGGGCTCCTGGTTCAAATCCCACTAAGACACTGAGACACTGTGGCTGTACCACACAGGAAGGTGAAGACACATGGTGGATTGTTTCACAGCTCCATTTTTGGTAATGAGTTGTACGGTATAACATCTTTGAGAACTAGAGAGGGTGTCTGTCTGAACCCTAAAAGGGGATATATCCAGTATCACATAATCATTAGTGTCTGAGCTGAAAGCGAGGAGAAGACAGGGACATGATGATATATGACTCCTAATATGTGCTGGCTATAATAGGATGGGGAGAATTGGTCTGCTGTTGTCATAGTGACCTTCAGAGTGAAACACCTTGACGACAGCCAGAACCAGCTGAGCTCAATCTGGACGCTCTCAAACGCCAAAGGACCCCCAACTCAGGATGAGGCCAGGAGCACAGAGCATTCTAACAGGCTCAGCAAGGCCAGACTACACAATCACAGAGTAAAATGGCAGGTTGTAACTTTTCATACCTTAAACATCAAGGTAAATCAGGAGATATCTGCAGTCCTCAATCCCAAAGGAATAACACATAGATTTAGAGCTTTTCTCATTAGTGTTGGGTTCAGGTAGGAAGAGCAACATTTGTAGTAGGCAAGATTTGGTGAATGGAGTCCAAAGAGACCATTGGAATCTACAATAAAGGTTTTGCCATGCAGCCAATTAATGATTTCATAAAACCCCATGTAAATTGATAGAAATCCTTCCAGTAATGACATGCCATGGTGTATTCATCATTGGTTCAGCACTGACTCAGAGTGGTCATGGCCTGTAGACTGTTTCTTCTCCTTTCAAGGCAGGGTTTGTGATAATTTAAAAAAGGCACAATTCAGGCTGTGTTGTAGTGACCTCTAGTGGTCAAACTGAAGCAGTACAGGCAGAGACGGCACAGTAGAACAGTACCTGTAAGTGCTTTTATTTATTATATTTAACCTTTATTTAACTAGGCAAGTCAGTTAAGAACAAATTCTTATTTACAATGACGGCCTACACCAGCCAAACCTGGACGACGATGGGTCAATTGTTCGCCGCCCTATGGGACTCCCAATCACGGCCGGATGTGATACACCCTGGTCCTACTGTACGTGAAAACTGACGCATGACTCCCCTTCCTACTATTACAAAACAATTCATATATGCCAAGAATTTGCATTTTATGTCACATTTAAAATAACCTCATCTATGAAGAGCATGATAAGTTGTATAAGAGCATCTGCTAAATGAGAATGTGAAGGAGAGAACTGGGTAAAAGGTGAAAGAAAAGAAAGGTGAGAAGTTGAAACTGGAAAGAAAAGGAAGAACACACAGCTTTATCCTTCCCTTGAAGTCAGACACACAGACAGTCAGACACACAGACAGTCAGACACAAAGACAGTCAGACACACAGACAGTCAGACACACAGACAGTCAGACACACAGACAGTCAGATACACAGACAGTCAGACACACAGACAGTCAGACACACAGACAGTCAGATACATAGAATGTCAGACACAAAGACAGTCAGACACACAGACAGTCAGACACACAGACAGTCAGATACATAGAATGTCAGACATAAAGACAGTCAGACACACAGACAGTCAGATACATAAAATGTCAGACACACAGACAGTCAGATACATAAAATGTCAGACACACAGACAGTCAGACACACAGACAGTCAGATACATAGAATGTCAGACACACAGACAGTCAGACACACAGACAGTCAGATACATAGAATGTCAGACACACAGACAGTCAGACACACAGACAGTCAGATACATAGAATGTCAGACACAAAGACAGTCAGACACACAGAGAGTCAGATACATAGAATGTCAGACACACAGACAGTCAGACACACAGACAGTCAGACACACAGACAGTCAGATACATAGAATGTCAGACACAAAGACAGTCAGACACACAGACAGTCAGACACACAGACAGTCAGATACATAGAATGTCAGACACAAAGACAGTCAGACACACAGACAGTCAGACACAAAGACAGTCAGATACATAGAATATCAGATACACAGACAGTCAGACATACAGTCAGATACATAGAATGTCAGATACACAGACAGTCAGATACATAGAATGTCAGATACACAGACAGTCAGATACATAGAATGTCAGACACAAAGACAGTCAGACACACAGACAGTCAGATGCATAGAATGTCAGATACACAGACAGTCAGACATACAGAGAGTCAGATACATAGACAGTAAGACACACAGACAGTCAGATACATAGAATGTCAGATACACAGACAGTCAGATACATAGAATGTCAGATACACAGACAGTCAGATACATAGAATGTCAGACACAAAGACAGTCAGACACACAGACAGTCAGATGCATATAATGTCAGATACACAGACAGTCAGATACATAGAATGTCAGACACAAAGACAGTCAGACACACAGACAGTCAGATGCATAGAATGTCAGATAGACAGACAGACAGTCAGACATACAGACAGTCAGATACACAGACAGTCAGATACATAGAATGTCAGATACACAGACAGTCAGATACATAGAATGTCAGACACAAAGACAGTAAAACACACAGACAGTCAGATGCATAGAATGTCAGATACACAGACAGTCAGACAAACAGACAGTCAGATACATAGACAGTAAGACACACAGACAGTCAGATACATAGAATGTCAGATACACAGACAGTCAGATACATAGACAGTCAGACATACAGACAGTAAGATACATAGACAGTCAGACATACAGACAGTCAGATACATAGACAGTCAGATACATAGAATGTCATATACAGAGACAGTCATCAGACATACAGACAGTCAGATACATAGAATGTCAGATACACAGACAGTCAGATACACAGACAGTCAGATGCATAGAATGTCAGATAGACAGACAGACAGTCAGACATACAGACAGTCAGATACACAGACAGTCAGATACATAGAATGTCAGACACAAAGACAGTCAGACACACAGACAGTCAGATGCATAGAATGTCAGATACACAGACAGTCAGACATACAGACAGTCAGATACATAGACAGTAAGACACACAGACAGTCAGATACATAGAATGTCAGACACAAAGACAGTCAGACACAAAGACAGTCAGATACATAGAATGTCAGATACACAGACAGTCAGACATACAGACAGTCAGATACATAGAATGTCAGATACACAGACAGTCAGATACATAGAATGTCAGATACACAGACAGTCAGATACATAGAATGTCAGACACAAAGTCAGTCAGACACACAGAGAGTCAGATGCATAGAATGTCAGATAAACAGACAGTCAGACATACAGACAGTCAGATACATAGACAGTAAGACACACAGACAGTCAGATACATAGAATGTCAGATACACAGACAGTCAGACATACAGACAGTCAGATACATATAATGTCAGATACACAGACAGTCAGATACATAGAATGTCAGACACAAAGACACAAAGACAGTCAGACACACAGACAGTCAGATGCATAGAATGTCAGATAGACAGACAGACAGTCAGACATACAGACAGTCAGATACAAAGACAGTCAGATACATAGAATGTCAGATACACAGACAGTCAGATACATAGAATGTCAGACACAAAGACAGTCAGACACACAGATAGTCAGATGCATAGAATGTCAGATACACAGACAGTCAGACAAACAGACAGTCAGATACATAGACAGTAAGACACACAGACAGTCAGATACATAGAATGTCAGATAAACAGACAGTCAGATACATAGACAGTCAGACATACAGACAGTAAGATACATAGACAGTCAGACATACAGACAGTCAGATACATAGACAGTCAGATACATAGAATGTCAGATACACAGACAGTCAGACATACAGACAGTCAGATACATAGACAGTAAGACACACAGACAGTCAGATACATAGAATGTCAGATATACAGACAGTCAGATACATAGAATGTCAGACACAAAGACAGTCAGACACACAGACAGTCAGATGCATAGAATGTCAGATACACAGACAGTCAGATACATAGAATGTCAGATACACAGACAGTCAGATACATAGAATGTCAGACACAAAGTCAGTCAGACACACAGAGAGTCAGATGCATAGAATGTCAGATAAACAGACAGTCAGACATACAGACAGTCAGATTCATAGAATGTCAGATACACAGACAGTCAGACACACAGACAGTCAGATACATAGAATGTCAGATACACAGACAGTCAGACATACAGACAGTCAGATACATATAATGTCAGACACACAGACAGTCAGATACATAGAATGTCAGATACGAAGACAGTCAGATACATAGAATGTCAGACACAAAGACAGTCAGACACACAGACAGTCAGATGCATAGAATGTCAGATACACAGACAGTCAGACATACAGACAGTCAGATACACAGACAGTCAGATACATAGAATGTCAGATACATAGACAGTCAGACATACAGACAGTCAGATACACAGACAGTCAGATACATAGAATGTCAGATACATAGACAGTCAGACATACAGACAGTAAGATACATAGACAGTCAGACATACAGACAGTCAGATACATAGAATGACAGACACAAAGACAGTCAGACACACAGACAGTCAGACATACAGACAGTCAGATACATAAACAGTAAGACACACAGACAGTCAGATACATAGAATGTCAGATACACAGACAGTCAGATACATAGAATGTCAGACACAAAGACAGTCAGACACACAGACAGTCAGATGCATAGAATGTCAGATACACAGACAGTCAGACAAACAGACAGTCAGATACATAGACAGTAAGACACACAGACAGTCAGATACATAGAATGTCAGATACACAGACAGTCAGATACATAGACAGTCAGACATACAGACAGTAAGATACATAGACAGTCAGACATACAGACAGTCAGATACATAGACAGTCAGATACATAGAATGTCAGATACACAGACAGTCAGACATACAGACAGTCAGATACATAGAATGTCAGATACACAGACAGTCAGATACATAGACAGTCAGATACATAGAATGTCAGATACACAGACAGTCAGACATACAGACAGTCAGATACATAGAATGTCAGATACACAGACAGTCAAATACACAGACAGTCAGATACATAGAATGTCAGATACACAGACAGTCAGACATACAGACAGTCAGATACATATAATGTCAGACACACAGACAGTCAGATACATAGAATGTCAGACACAAAGACAGTCAGACACACAGACAGTCAGATGCATAGAATGTCAGATACACAGACAGTCAGACATACAGACAGTCAGATACATAGACAGTAAGACACACAGACAGTCAGATACATAGAATGTCAGATATACAGACAGTCAGATACATAGAATGTCAGATACACAGACAGTCAGATACATAGAATGTCAGACACAAAGACAGTCAGACACACAGACAGTCAGATGCATAGAATGTCAGATACACAGACAGTCAGACATACAGACAGTCAGATACATAGACAGTAAGACACACAGACAGTCAGATACATAGAATGTCAGATACACAGACAGTCAGATACATAGAATGTCAGATACACAGACAGTCAGATACATAGAATGTCAGACACAAAGACAGTCAGACACACAGACAGTCAGATGCATAGAATGTCAGATACACAGACAGTCAGACATACAGACAGTCAGATACACAGACAGTCAGATACATAGAATGTCAGATACACAGACAGTCAGATACATAGAATGTCAGACACAAAGACAGTCAGATGCATAGAATGTTAGATACACAGACAGTCAGACATACAGACAGTCAGATACATAGACAGTAAGACACACAGACAGTCAAATACATAGAATGTCAGATACACAGACAGTCAGACATACAGACAGTCAGATACATAAACAGTAAGACACACAGACAGTCAGATACATAGAATGTCAGATACACAGACAGTCAGATACATAGAATGTCAGACACAAAGACAGTCAGACACACAGACAGTCAGATGCATAGAATGTCAGATACACAGACAGTCAGACAAACAGACAGTCAGATACATAGACAGTAAGACACACAGACAGTCAGATACATAGAATGTCAGATACACAGACAGTCAGATACATAGACAGTCAGACATACAGACAGTAAGATACATAGACAGTCAGACATACAGACAGTCAGATACATAGACAGTCAGATACATAGAATGTCAGATACACAGACAGTCCGACATACAGACAGTCAGATACATAGAATGTCAGATACACAGACAGTCAGATACATAGAATGTCAGACACAAAGACAGTCAGACACACAGACAGTCAGATGCATAGAATGTCAGATACACAGACAGTCAGACATACAGACAGTCAGATACATAGACAGTAAGACACACAGACAGTCAGATACATAGAATGTCAGATATACAGACAGTCAGATACATAGAATGTCAGATACACAGACAGTCAGATACATAGAATGTCAGACACAAAGACAGTCAGACACACAGACAGTCAGATGCATAGAATGTCAGATACACAGACAGTCAGACATACAGACAGTCAGATACATAGACAGTAAGACACACAGACAGTCAGATACATAGAATGTCAGATACACAGACAGTCAGATACATAGAATGTCAGATACACAGACAGTCAGATACATAGAATGTCAGACACAAAGACAGTCAGACACACAGACAGTCAGATGCATAGAATGTTAGTTACACAGACAGTCAGACATACAGACAGTCAGATACATAGACAGTAAGACACACAGACAGTCAAATACATAGAATGTCAGATACACAGTCAGTCAGACATACAGACAGTCAGATACATAGACAGTAAGACACACAGACAGTCAGATGCATAGAATGTCAGATACATAGACAGTCAGACATACAGACAGTAAGATACATAGACAGTCAGACATACAGACAGTCAGATACATAGAATGACAGACACAAAGACAGTCAGACACACAGACAGTCAGACATACAGACAGTCAGATACATAAACAGTAAGACACACAGACAGTCAGATACATAGAATGTCAGATACACAGACAGTCAGATACATATAATGTCAGACACAAAGACAGTCAGACACACAGACAGTCAGATGCATAGAATGTCAGATACACAGACAGTCAGACATACAGACAGTCAGATACACAGACAGTCAGATACATAGAATGTCAGACACAAAGACAGTCAGACACACAGACAGTCAGATACATAGAATGTCAGATACACAGACAGTCAGATACATAGAATGTCAGACACAAAGACAGTCAGACACACAGACAGTCAGATGCATAGACTGTCAGATACACAGACAGGCAGACATACAGACAGTCAGATATATAGACAGTAAGACACACAGACAGTCAGATACATAGACAGTTAGACATACAGACAGTCAGATGCATAGACAGCCAGATACACAGAGTGTCAGATACACAGACAGTCAGACACACAGACAGTCAGATACATAGACAGTCAGACATTCAGACAGTCAGATGCATAGACAGTCAGATATATAGAATGTCAGATAGACAGACAGTCAGACACACAGACAGTCATACACAAAGACAGTCAGACACACAGACAGTCATACACAAAGACAGTCAGACACAAAGACAGTCAGACACAAAGACAGTCATATACATAGAATGTCAGATACAAAGACAGTCAGACATACAGTCAGACACAAAGGCAGTCAGACACACAGACAGTCAGATACATAGACAGTCAGACATACAGACAGGCAGATACATAGACAGTCAGACATACAGACAGTCGGACATACAGCCAGTCAGATACATAGACAGTCAGATACATAGACAGTCAGACATACAGACAGGCAGATACATAGACAGTCAGACATACAGACAGTCGGACATACAGACAGTCAGATACATAGAATGTCAGATACACAGACAGTCAGACACACAGACAGTCATACATACAGACAGTCGGACATACAGACAGTCAGATACATAGAATGTCAGATACACAGACAGTCAGACACACAGACAGTCAGACACACAGATTGTCAGATACATAGACAGTCAGATACATAGACAGTCAGATGCACAGACAGTCATACACACAGACAGTCAGACATACAGACAGTCAGACACACACAGTCAGACACACAACAGTCAGACATAGACAGTCAGATACATAGACAGTCACTGGATTCCCAGTGTTAACAACTGTTTACTGTACAGGAGGATTCCCAGTGTTAACAACTGTTTACAGTAGAGGAGGATTCCCAGTGTTAACAACTGTTTACTGTATAGGAGGATTCCCAGTGTTAACAACTGTTTACTGTAGAGGAGGATTCCCAGTGTTAACAACTGTTTACTGTACAGGAGGATTCCCAATGTTAACAACTGTTTACAGTAGAGGAGGATTCCCAGTGTTAACAACTGTTTACAGTAGAGGAGGATTCCCAGTGTTAACAACTGTTTACTGTAGAGGGTGATTCCCAGTGTTAACAACTGTTTACTGTACAGGAGGATTCCCAGTGTTAACAACTGTTTACTGCACAGGAGGATTCCCAGTGTTAACAACTGTTTACTGTACAGGAGGATTCCCATTGTTAACAACTGTTTACAGTAGAGGAGGATTCCCAGTGTTAACAACTGTTTACAGTAGAGGAGGATTCCCATTGTTAACAACTGTTTGCAGTAGAGGAGGATTCCCAGTGTTAACAACTGTTTACTGTACAGGAGGATTCCCATTGTTAACAACTGTTTGCAGTAGAGGAGGATTCCCAGTGTTAACAACTGTTTACAGTAGAGGAGGATTCCCAGTGTTAACAACTGTTTACTGTAGAGGGGGGTCCCCAGTGTTAACAACTGTTTACTGTACAGGATGATTCCCAGTGTTAACAACTGTTTACAGTAGAGGAGGATTCCCAGTGTTAACAACTGTTTACTGTAGAGGGGGGTTCCTAGTGTTAACAACTGTTTACTGTACAGGAGGATTCCCATTGTTAACAACTGTTTACAGTAGAGGAGGATTCCCAGTGTTAACAACTGTTTACAGTAGAGGAGGATTCCCAGTGTTAACAACTGTTTACTGTAGAGGGGGGTTCCTAGTGTTAACAACTGTTTACTGTACAGGAGGATTCCCAGTGTTAACAACTGTTTACAGTAGAGGAGGATTCCCAGTGTTAACAACTGTTTACTGTAGAGGGGGGTTCCTAGTGTTAACAACTGTTTACTGTACAGGAGGATTCCCAGTGTTAACAACTGTTTACAGTAGAGGAGGATTCCCAGTCTTAACAACTGTTTACTGTAGAGGGGGGTTCCCAGTGTTAACAACTGTTTACTGTACAGGATGATTCCCAGTGTTAACAACTGTTTACTGTACAGGAGGATTCCCATTGTTAACAACTGTTTACAGTAGAGGAGGATTCCCAGTGTTAACAACTGTTTACTGTAGAGGGGGGTTCCCAGTGTTAACAACTGTTTACTGTAGAGGAGGATTCCCAGTGTTAACAACTGTTTACTGTAGAGGGGGATTTCCAGTGTTAACAACTGTTTACTGTACAGAAGGATTCCCAGTGTTAACAACTGTTTACTGTAGAGGAGGATTCCCAGTGTTAACAACTGTTTACTGCACAGGAGGATTCCCAGTGTTAACAACTGTTTACTGTAGAGGAGGATTCCCAGTGTTAACAACTGTTTACTGTACAGGAGGATTCCCAGTGTTAACAACTGTTTACTGCACAGGAGGATTCCCAGTGTTAACAACTGTTTACTGCACAGGAGGATTCCCAGTGTTAACAACTGTTTACTGTAGAGGAGGATTCCCAGTGTTAACAACTGTTTACTGTAGAGGGGGATTCCCAGTGTTAACAACTGTTTACTGTACAGAAGGATTCCCAGTGTTAACAACTGTTTACTGTAGAGGAGGATTCCCAGTGTTAACAACTGTTTACAGTAGAGGAGGATTCCCAGTGTTAACAACTGTTTACAGCACAGGAGGATTCCCAGTGTTAACAACTGTTTACTGCACAGGAGGATTCCCAGTGTTAACAACTGTTTACAGTAGAGGAGGATTCCCAGTGTTAACAACTGTTTACTGTAGAGGAGGATTCCCAGTGTTAACAACTGTTTACTGTACAGGAGGATTCCCAGTGTTAACAACTGTTTACTGCACAGGAGGATTCCCAGTGTTAACAACTGTTTACTGTAGAGGAGGATTCCCAGTGTTAACAACTGTTTACTGTACAGGAGGATTCCCAGTGTTAACAACTGTTTACTGCACAGGAGGATTCCCAGTGTTAACAACTGTTTACTGCACAGGAGGATTCCCAGTGTTAACAACTGTTTACTGTAGAGGAGGATTCCCAGTGTTAACAACTGTTTACTGTAGAGGGGGATTCCCAGTGTTAACAACTGTTTACTGTACAGAAGGATTCCCAGTGTTAACAACTGTTTACTGTAGAGGAGGATTCCCAGTGTTAACAACTGTTTACTGTAGAGGAGGATTCCCATTGTTAACAACTGTTTACTGTACAGGAAGATTCCCAGTGTTAACAACTGTTTACTGTACAGGAGGATTCCCAGTGTTAACAACTGTTTACTGTAGAGGAGGATTCCCAGTGTTAACAACTGTTTACTGTACAGGAGGATTCCCAGTGTTAACAACTGTTTACAGTAGAGCATAATTCTCCAACTGGCAGCTCGCAGGCCGATTTTGGCCAGCGGGTGATTTTATTTGGCCCCCCTAGTTACTTTTTTGTTATTTCTTTATTTTATTTTTGTATATAAAAGGCTGTAAAAAAATCAGCTCCAAGTTACAGTATTTTAATTTTGGAAATCCATTCCAAAGTATTCCCATGCATAATAGAGAGAGATATGTGATCGTATACAAATGTAAGCAAGGTCTGAAATGATTGTTTGAGTCAAATATAAATTATTGGGCTTCTTGCAGTCAATTTGCAATCTACAAATGATTTGTAATTATTTTCCGGCACCCTGATCATCCACTCAAGAAAAAAACGTGTTAATAACTCTACAGAATTGAGTGGTTCCAAGTGTGGTCTCCTCCCTCTCCTTTCTTCTCCTCTGTATGATGAACCAATGGGGAGCTTACAGGGGTCTTAAGATAACACATTCCATTCATAAAGCCTTCCTCTCAAACACAGCATGACGCTAAGAACCAAAGCTCTGCTGATACCAACACACACCCTTCCCAGCCCTCACTCCTGTACCCCTCTTTCTCCTGTTCCCCCCTTTCTCCTCCCCCCTCTCTCCTGTCACAGTGAGCTTGTATAATTCCTTGAGAGTGTGCAAACAGTCTAGCTATTTAGTGTGGAGAGAAATGGTGACAGGCTTGAACTGGTGCTACAGAGAAGATGAATGTCTTTGGTTTCCAGCCGACTGAAATGACCTGAGGGCTGAGGCCATGTTATTAGCTTAGCTTAGCGTAGCCATCAGTATGTGTGGAGGGTCGAGCATAGTTCATTATGTACAAGAATGTAAAGAATGTGTTAAAAGTGTTAGGTTTCATTGGCAAGGCTATCTATTCCTGTAGAAGAAGCGTGTTGTGTACAGAGTGAGGCAGAGCAGTATAAATGGTGGAGAGACAACAGAACCCAGGGACAGAGCTGAATACACAGAGGGGAGAGCATGAAGGATTCAACACAGACTCTTTGTTGGCTACAATCAGCAGCACTGAGACTTCATTTATTACTTGTTTTATGGCCTACATCAGGTGAGCGTGAGTGTGTGTAGCCTTGTGCATATGATTAAGCGGGTGTGAGAGAGCATGTGTATATTGTTAAAACACATTGTTCTTGACCTCCACAGCAGACTAACACAGGTGCTTCCTCGTTCTCTCTTCCACCCCTGACTGACCAACTGCCTCCTCCCTCGACCCCTCCTCCATCTCTGTCTCACTCCCTCTCTTCCTCTCTCTACATCTCAGTCCCTACTCTCCTCTCATCCTCTTCTCTCCATCCTACCTGGTTAACACTTACAGTTGAAGTCGGAAGATTACATACACTTAGGTTGGAGTCATTAATACTCATTTTTCAACCACTCCACAAATTACTTGTTAACAAACTATAGTTTTGGCAAGTCGGTTAGGACATCTACTTTGTGCATGACACAATACATTTTTCCAACAATTGTTTACAGACAGAATATTTCACTTATAATTCACTTTATCACAATTCCAGTGGGTCAGAAGTTTACATACACTAAGTTGACTGTGCCTTTAAACAGCTTGGGCAATTCCAGAAAATGATGTCATGGCTTTAGAAACTTCTGATAAGCTAATTGACATAATTGGAGTTAATTGGAGGTGTACCTGTGGATGTATTTCAAGGTCTACCTTCAAACTCAGGGTCTCTTTGCTTGACATCACCTTTGGCTAAGGTGTATGCACTTTCAACTGACTCAAATGATGTAAATCAGAAGCTTCTAAAGCCATGACATCATTTTCTAGAATTGTCCAAGCTGTTTAATATCTTAATATGCAGGAGAACTATGTACTCTTAATATGCAGGATAACTATGTACTCTTAATATGCAGGATAACTATGTACTCTTAATATGCAGGAGAACTATGTACTCTTAATATGCAGGAGAACTATGTACTCTTAATATACAGGAGAACTATGTACTCTTAATATGCAGGAGAACTATGTACTCTTAATATGCAGGATAACTATGTACTCTTAATATGCAGGAGAACTATGTACTCTTAATATGCAGGATAACTATGTACTCTTAATATACAGGATAACTATGTACTCTTAATATACAGGAGAACTATGTACTCTTAATATACAGGATAACTATGTACTCTTAATATACAGGATAACTATGTACTCTTAATATACAGGATAACTATGTACTCTTAATATACAGGAGAACTATGTACTCTTAATATACAGGATAACTATGTACTCTTAATATACAGGATAACTATGCACTCTTAATATGCAGGATAACTATGTACTCTTAATATGCAGGATAACTATGTACTCTTAATATACAGGATAACTATGTACTCTTAATATACAGGAGAACTATGTACTCTTAATATGCAGGAGAACTATGTACTCTTAATATGCAGGAGAACTATGTACTCTTAATATGCAGGATAACTATGTACTCTTAATATACAGGATAACTATGTACTCTTAATATGCAGGATAACTATGTACTCTTAATATACAGGATAACTATGTACTCTTAATATACAGGATAACTATGTACTCTTAATATACAGGATAACTATGTACTCTTAATATACAGGAGAACTATGTACTCTTAATATACAGGATAACTATGTACTCTTAATATACAGGATAACTATGCACTCTTAATATGCAGGATAACTATGTAGTCTTAATATGCAGGATAACTATGTACTCTTAATATACAGGATAACTATGTACTCTTAATATACAGGAGAACTATGTACTCTTAATATGCAGGAGAACTATGTACTCTTAATATGCAGGAGAACTATGTACTCTTAATATGCAGGATAACTATGTACTCTTAATATGCAGGATAACTATGTACTCTTAATATACAGGATAACTATGTACTCTTAATATGCAGGATAACTATGTACTCTTAATATACAGGAGAACTATGTACTCTTAATATGCAGGAGAACTATGTACTCTTAATATGCAGGATAACTATGTACTCTTAATATGCAGGATAACTATGCACTCTTAATATACAGGATAACTATGTACTCTTAATATGCAGGATAACTATGTACTCTTAATATACAGGATAAATATGTACTCTTAATATACAGGAGAACTATGTACTCTTAATATGCAGGATAACTATGCACTCTTAATATACAGGATAACTATGTACTCTTAATATGCAGGATAACTATGTACTCTTAATATACAGGATAACTATGTACTCTTAATATGCAGGAGAACTATGTACTCTTAATATGCAGGATAACTATGTACTCTTAATATGCAGGATAACTATGTACTCTTAATATGCAGGATAACTATGTACTCTTAATATACAGGAGAACTGTGTACTCTTAATATGCAGGAGAACTATGTACTCTTAATATGCAGGATGACTATGTACTCTTAATATACAGGAGAACTATGTACTCTTAATATGCAGGAGAACTGTGTACTCTTAATATACAGGAGAACTATGTACTCTTAATATACAGGAGAACTGTGTACTCTTAATATACAGGAGAACTATGTACTCTTAATATGCAGGAGAACTATGTACTCTTAATATACAGGAGAACTATGTACTCTTAATATGCAGGAGAACTATGTGGTCTTAATATACAGGAGAACTATGTGGTCTTAATATGCAGGAGAACTATGTACTCTTAATATACAGGAGAACTATGTACTCTTAATATACAGGAGAACTATGTGGTCTTAATATACAGGAGAACTATGTGGTCTTAATATACAGGAGAACTATGTGGTCTTAATATGCAGGAGAACTATGTACTCTTAATATACAGGAGAACTATGTACTCTTAATATACAGGAGAACTATGTACCCTTAATATGCAGGAGAACTATGTGGTCTTAATATACAGGAGAACTATGTGGTCTTAATATACAGGATAACTATGTACTCTTAATATACAGGAGAACTATGTACTTTTAACATACGGGAGAACTATGTACTCTTAATATACAGGAGAACTATGTGGTCTTAATATACAGGAGAACTATGTACTTTTAACATACAGGAGAACTATCGCCTTATGGTGAGGATAGCCGACTTGCAAGCTCGGCTTCAGACACAATCATTAGGCAATGGCTTCTGGCAATAGAAGTGTAGGAACGGATGATACAGCGTCTGTGCCACTAGTAAATACAGGTAGTAAGGTTCTTCCCCCTGCACAGTCCACTCAGCTGGACAATTTTCTCATGGCTTCTGGAAAGAAATGCTTTCAGCTCAATTAGCGTTGCTCATTCAGCCGGTATAAACTTTTAACCAGTTTAAGCAACGAGTCGGAGTCAGAGCCCACACTTTCCTGAGATGTCTCTCTACCTGTTTCGGGGTCTGTGACGCCGAAGCCTCCCACCATTAGCTCTGAGAAATTGAAAACCCTAGTCATTGGCGACTCCATTGCCCGCAATATTAGACTTAAAAAGAATCATCCAGCGATCATACATTGTTTACCAGGGGGCAGGGCTATCAAAGTAATGGCTAATCTTGAAAATCTCGCTTCTTGTGACGGCCGGCCGCCCAACAACCTGCCCGCTTGACCCTATCCCCTCCTCTCTTCTCCAGACCATTTCCGGAGACCTTCTCCCTTACCTCACCTCGCTCATCAACTCATCCCTGACCGCTGGCTACGTCCCTTCCGTCTTCAAGAGAGCGAGAGTTGCACCCCTTCTGAAAAAACCTACACTCGATCCCTCCGATGTCAACAACTACAGACAAGTATCCCTTCTTTCTTTTCTCTCCAAAACTCTTGAACGTGCCGTCCTTGGCCAGCTCTCCCGCTATCTCTCTCAGAATGACCTTCTTGATCCAAATCAGTCAGGTTTCAAGACTAGTCATTCAACTGAGACTGCTCTTCTCTGTATCACGGAGGCGCTCCGCACTGCTAAAGCTAACTCTCTCTCCTCTGCTCTCATCCTTCTAGACCTATCGGCTGCCTTCGATACTGTGAACCATCAGATCCTCCTCTCCACCCTCTCCGAGTTGGGCATCTCCGGCGCGGCCCACGCTTGGATTGCGTCCTACCTGACAGGTCGCTCCTACCAGGTGGCGTGGCGAGAATCTGTCTCCTCGCCACGCGCTCTCACCACTGGTGTCCCCCAGGGCTCTGTTCTAGGCCCTCTCCTATTCTCGCTATACACCAAGTCACTTGGCTCTGTCATAACCTCACATGGTCTCTCCTATCATTGCTATGCAGACGACACACAATTAATCTTCTCCTTTCCCCTTCTGATGACCAGGTGGCGATCGCATCTCTGCATGTCTGGCAGACATATCAGTGTGGATGACGGATCACCACCTCAAGCTGAACCTCGTCAAGACGGAGCTGCTCTTCCTCCCGGGGAAGGACTGCCCGTTCCATGATCTCGCCATCACGGTTGACAACTCCATTGTGTCCTCCTCCCAGAGCGCTAAGAACCTTGGCGTGATCCTGGACAACACCCTGTCGTTCTCAACCAACATCATGGCGGTGGCCCGTTCCTGTAGGTTCATGCTCTACAACATCCGCAGAGTACGACCCTGCCTCACACAAGAAGCGGCGCAGGTCCTAATCCAGGCACTTGTCATCTCCCGTCTGGATTACTGCAACTCGCTGTTGGCTGGGCTCCCTGCCTGTGCCATTAAACCCCTACAACTCATCCAGAACGCCGCAGCCCGTCTGGTGTTCAACCTTCCCAACTTCTCTCACCCCGCTCCTCCGCTCTCTCCACTGGCTTCCAGTTGAAGCTCGCATCGGCTACAAGACCATGGTGCTTGCCTACGGAGCTGTGAGGGGAACGGCACCGCAGTACCTCCAGGCTCTGATCAGGCCCTACACCCAAGCAAGGGCACTGCGTTCATCCACCTCTGGCCTGCTCGCCTCCCTACCACTGAGGAAGTACAGTTCCCGCTCAGCCCAGTCAAAACTGTTCGCTGCTCTGGCCCCCCAATGGTGGAACAAACTCCCTCACGACGCCAGGACAGCGGAGTCAATCACCACCTTCCGGAGACACCTGAAACCCCACCTCTTCAAGGAATACCTAGGATAGGATAAGTAATCCTTCTCACCCCCCCTTAATGATTTAGATGCACTGTTGTAAAGTGGCTGTTCCACTGGATGTCAGAAGGTGAATTAACCAATTTGTAAGTCGCTCTGGATAAGAGCGTCTGCTAAATGACTTAAATGTAATGTAAATGTAATCTGAAGACGCTGCTGGCTGAGGCTAAAACTGCTGAGTGTAGATGGTATAGGGACGTTGTTATCCACGTCGGCACCAACAATGTTAGGATGAAACAGTCAGAGTGTAACGATGTGCGCTGAGAGTCGGGAAGCAAGTTCAGGGAGTGAGTGTTTTAATAAATAAACACAACATAATAGAAAACAAGAAACACGAACAACGCACAGACATGAAACTGAAACAATAACACCTGGGGAAGGAACCAAAGGGAGTGACATAAATAGGACAGGTATTCAAGGAGGTGATGGAGTCCAGGTGAGTGTCATGAGGCGCGGGTGCGCGGGAAGATTGTGACAGATGTGCGCCATAACGAGCAGCCTGGTGATCTAGAGCCCGGAGAGGGAGCACATGTGACAGTACCCCCTCCCCGACGTGCGGCTCCAGCTGCCGACCAACATGATGATCCCGGGGATAAGGAGAGGACCGGTCACCTCTGCTAAGGTGCTGGAACCTGTCAATCTGGCTGAGGCGCGGGAGCATGACGACCTAGAGCCCCGGAGAGAGAACATATACGACAGTACCCCCTCCCCAGCTCGCGGCTCCAGCCGCAGGACGCCAACCACAGGGACGATCCCAGGGATCAGGAGCGGACCGTCCGCCTAAGCTGAGGCACAGAAACCTGAAGAACCGGCTGAGGTGTGAGAGCCTGATGAGCCGGCTGAAACCTCCCCGGTTGCCTCGGTCGAGGCATGGGAGCATATCGAGCCAGCTGAGGCATGGGAGCATATCGAGCCAGCTGAGGCATGGGAGCCTATCGAGCCAGCTGAGGCATGGGAGAATATCGAGCCAGCTGAGGCATGGGAGCCTATCGAGCCAGCTGAGGCATGGGAGCCTATCGAGCCAGCTGAGGCATGGGAGCATATCGAGCCAGCTGAGGCATGGGAGCCTACCGAGCCAGCTGAGGCATGGGAGCCTATCGAGCCAGCTGAGGCATGGGAGCCTATCGAGCCAGCTGAGGCATGGGAGCCTATCGAGCCAGCTGAGGCATGGGAGCCTATCGAGCCAGCTGAGGCATGGGAGCCTATCGAGCCAGCTGAGGCATGGGAGCCTATCGAGCCAGCTGAGGCATGGGAGCCTATCGAGCCAGCTGAGGCATGGGAGCCTACCGAGCCAGCTGAGGGATGGGAGCCTACCGAGCCAGCTGAGGCATGGGAGCATATCGAGCCAGCTGAGGCATGGGAGCCTACCGAGCCAGCTGAGGCATGGGAGCCTATCAAGCCAGCTGAGGCATGGGAGCCTATCAAGCCAGCTGAGACATGGGAGCCTATCAAGCCAGCTGAGGCATGGGAGCCTATCAAGCCAGCTGAGGCATGGGAGCCTATCAAGCCAGCTGAGGCATGGGAGCCTATCAAGCCAGCTGAGGCATGGGAGCCTATCAAGCCAGCTGAGGCATGGGAGCCAATCGAGCCAGCGGAGGCATGGGAGCCTATCAAGCCAGCTGAGGCATGGGAGCCTATCAAGCCAGCTGAGGCATGGGAGCCTATCAAGCCAGCTGAGGCATGAGAGCCTATCGAGCCAGCTGAGGCATGGGAGCCTATCGAGCCAGCTGAGGCATGGGAGCCTATCAACCTGGTGACCTCAAGGCCGGAGAGGGAGCACATGTGACACAGAGTTCACCAAGCACAACATAACTTCAACATGTAACTTAGCTAGAAAGATGTGTTGGCATTGAGTAATTGTCTCTGGCCCGCTCAAAGTTAGAGGGATTTATGAACTCTACAGCAGACTCACACAACTCAATCGCTGGTTGAAAACTGTTTCTGCCCCTCACAAAAGATAGAATTTGTTTGGGACTTCCCCACAAACAGGAACAAGCCTTGCCTGCCCAGGAGTGACAGACTCCATCCAAGCTGAAGGGGTGCTGTCATCTTATTTGTCAACATAAACAAGGCTCTAACAGTGAGAAAGGGTGCAGGCCAGGGAGCAGGCTGTTAGCCAGCCTGACAGTTTAGTGGAGTCTGCCATGAGCACAGTCAGTGTAGTCATGTCAGCTTTCCCCATCCTCCATTCCTGTCATTATTGAAAGAGATTGTGATATCTCAAATATCAAAATGGGGCTACTTAATGTTAGATCCTTCACTTCCAAGGCCGTCATAGTCAAAGAACTAATCACTGATCATAACCTTGATGTGATTGGCCTGACTGAAACATGGCTCAAGCCTGATGAATTAACTGAATAAACATTGTGGATCTAAATGTTTTTCGTCATAATCCTGGAATATCGGACTGCCATTTTATGACGTTTGCAATCGCAACAAATAATCTGCTAAAACCCCAATTTAGGATTATCAAAAAAACGCACTAGAAATTCTCAGGCAATCTAAAGATTCATCAATGCCCTTCCAGACTCTCTCCACCTACCCAGGAAACCCTAATTGGCCTACGTGGACAAGTTCCTAGCAGCATATTCGTGCAGGGAAAGCAAGCCAACCAACAACTTTTGATCAAACATAATTTTGTCATAGAAAGAAAATCATAAGCTTTCCACATTGGTAACACCAAAGTCAACATTTGGTAGCAAGGCCCAGCTAGTCAAAATGTTGCAAACGTTTGAGCAGAGTTGAGTAGCCAGGCCAGGCCAGGCCAGGCCTACTCAACTCATCTCAAATGTTGGAATATTTATATAGTCCATTATAGTCTCAGTTAATGATATTTGATGTTCATTAATGTTTTAGATATGTGTACTAAATAGCCCTCTACTTTTTTATTTTCAAGGTACAAATACCAGTGAATGGAGACAGCACCTGGAATGTCAGATATGTCACTTTTGTTCTCTGCACCCAAGCACGACCTCTGCCCCCAGTACTGGCTGTTCACCAGCCTCAAGCACTACCTCTGCCCCCAGTACTGGCTGTTCACCAGCCTCAAGCACCAACTCTGCCCCCAGTACTGGCTGTTCACCAGCCTCAAGCACCAACTCTGCCCCCAGTACTGGCTGTTCACCAGCCTCAAGCACCAACTCTGCCCCCAGTACTGGCTGTTCACCAGCCTCAAGCACTACCTCTGCCCCCAGTACTGGCTGTTCACCAGCCTCAAGCACTACCTCTGCCCCCAGTACTGGCTGTTCACCAGCCTCAAGCACTACCTCTGCCCCCAGTACTGGCTGTTCACCAGCCTCAAGCACCAACTCTGCCCCCAGTACTGGCTGTTCACCAGCCTCAAGCACTACCTCTGCCCCCAGTACTGGCTGTTCACCAGCCTCAAGCACCAACTCTGCCCCCAGTACTGGCTGTTCACCAGCCTCAAGCACTACCTCTGCCCCCAGTACTGGCTGTTCACCAGCCTCAAGCACCAACTCTGCCCCCAGTACTGGCTGTTCACCAGCCTCAAGCACCAACTCTGCCCCCAGTACTGGCTGTTCACCAGCCTCAAGCACTACCTCTGCCCCCAGTACTGGCTGTTCACCAGCCTCAAGCACCACCTCTGCCCCCAGTACTGGCTGTTCACCAGCCTCAAGCACCAACTCTGCCCCCAGTACTGGCTGTTCACCAGCCTCAAGCACTACCTCTGCCCCCAGTACTGGCTGTTCACCAGCCTCAAGCACCAACTCTGCCCCCAGTACTGGCTGTTCACCAGCCTCAAGCACTACCTCTGCCCCCAGTATTTATCATCATTAGTCATTTAGGTCAACATTGAATCATTCAGAGATCCTCACTGAACTTCTGGAGAGAGTTTGCTGCACTGAAAGTAAAGGGGCTGAATAATTTTGCACGCCCAATTTTTCAGTTTTTGATTTGTTAAAAAAGTTTGAAATATCCAATAAATGTCGTTCCACTTCATGATTGTGTCCCACTTGTTGTTGATTCTTCACAAAAAAATACAGTTTTATATCTTTATGTTTGAAGCCTGAAATGTGGCAAAAGGTCGCAAAGTTCAAAGGGGGCCGAATACTTTCGCAAGGCACTGTATATGTTTGCTGTAACAAGGGAAATCATTTCAATTGATTCCAACATTCTATTATCAATATTCTGCACCTGGATAAGGAAACATGAGGTTCTCATGTAGGGGAAGCTGCATCTCCCAGGAAAACATGAGGACTTGACGTTGTGGTACCTGTCAGGACAGCTGGCGGTGACAGGTCTAGGGTCTTCTGCAGCAATTTGGACCCATAAGAACTCTCTTGAAACACTCCACTAGAGATGAAACGGTATGAACATTTCATATCACGATTATAGTGACCAAAATGATCACGGTTATCAGTGTGATCGCGGTATTGTTAAAACTGGAAATGCTAGAAATGTTCAAAAAGTACTGACACACACACTGAAATCATTTGACCAAGTTTTATATGAAAACCACAAAACAACAAATAAAATTAGCAGCACTATGCACTTTTTGTGTGCATAAACATTGAAATAATAGCATGAACATTAAAGATGGCACCATGTGGCCATGAATGGTACAATTTTGCCGAGTGCAGGTTTAAATGAACACAACCTTAAGTAAGCAAATCAGATAATCAAACAACAAACTAAATTAGCAGCACTCACTTTGTAATGAGGCACGGCAACCTTCATCAGCCTCAGAAAGCCGGGCCTCTCAACAATTTGAAATGACATCATGTCCTTTGCAATGTAATATGAGGGATGCAGTGAGATCTTGAGTATGTTTTGATGTGGGTGCATAAGCAGCCTGTCTTTAACATGCTGGCTGGAGTGTCTGTATCACAACTGTAGATGAGGAGGGACCAGTAGCATCACTGGGTTTGCCTGCTGCTCACCCACTCTGTAAACAAGGGAATAGCAAATGTATTATTATTATTGTTACAGAATTACTATTACACACACACACACACACACACACACACACACAGTCTATTTTATGTGTTGCATTTAAGTATATGCAATGACCCCATGCACAATTTACATAAATACAAATTAGTCTTAAGAAGACAGTGACAGTAATTGCAATGAGCCCAAAAATTGACATAAATACAGGAGTCTGGTAGAGGGGTCTTGTATAGGAGTCTTGTATAGGAGTCTTGTATAGGAGTCTTGTATAGGAGTCTGGTATAGGAGTCTGGTAGAGGAGTCTGATAGAGGAGTCTGGTAGAGGAGTCTGGTAGAGGAGTCTTGTATAGGAGTCTTGTATAGGAGTCTTGTAGAGGAGTCTGGTAGAGGAGTCTTGTATAGGAGTCTGGTATAGAAGTCTTGTATAGGAGTCTTGTAGAGGAGTCTGGTAGAGGAGTCTTGTATAGGAGTCTGGTAGAGGAGTCTGGTAGAGGAGTCTTGTATAGGAGTCTTGTAGAGGAGTCTGGTAGAGGAGTCTTGTATAGGAGTCTGGTAGAGGAGTCTGGTAGAGGAGTCTTGTATAGGAGTCTGGTAGAGGAGTCTGGTAGAGGAGTCTTGTATAGGAGTCTTGTAGAGGAGTCTGGTAGAGGAGTCTTGTATAGGAGTCTGGTAGAGGAGTCTGGTAGAGGAGTCTTGTATAGGAGTCTTGTAGAGGAGTCTGGTAGAGGAGTCTGGTAGAGGAGTCTTGTATAGGAGTCTTGTAGAGGAGTCTGGTAGAGGAGTCTTGTAGAGGAGTCTTGTAGAGGAGTATTGTATAGGAGTATTGTATAGGAGTCTTGTATAGGAGTCTGGTAGAGGAGTCTTGTATAGGAGTCTGGTAGAGGAGTCTGATAGAGGAGTCTTGTAGAGGAGTCTTGTAGAGGAGTCTTGTAGAGGAGTCTGGTAGAGGAGTCTTGTAGAGGAGTCTGGTAGAGGAGTCTGGTAGAGGAGTCTTGTATAGGAGTCTTGTAGAGGAGTCTGGTAGAGGAGTCTTGTATAGGAGTCTGGTAGAGGAGTCTGGTAGAGGAGTCTTGTATAGGAGTCTTGTAGAGGAGTCTGGTAGAGGAGTCTGGTAGAGGAGTCTTGTATAGGAGTCTTGTAGAGGAGTCTGGTAGAGGAGTCTTGTAGAGGAGTATTGTATAGGAGTATTGTATAGGAGTATTGTATAGGAGTCTTGTAGAGGAGTCTTGTAGAGGAGTCTTGTAGAGGAGTCTTGTATAGGAGTCTTGTTTAGGAGTCTTGTAGAGGAGTCTGGTAGAGGAGTCTTGTATAGGAGTCTGGTAGAGGAGTCTTGTAGAGGAGTATTGTATAGGAGTCTGGTAGAGGAGTCTTGTATAGGAGTCTTGTAGAGGAGTCTGGTAGAGGAGTCTTGTATAGGAGTCTTGTAGAGGAGTCTGGTAGAGGAGTCTGGTAGAGGAGTCTTGTAGAGGAGTATTGTATAGGAGTATTGTAGAGGAGTATTGTAGAGGAGTCTTGTAGAGGAGTCTTGTATAGGAGTCTGGTAGAGGAGTCTTGTAGAGGAGTCTTGTAGAGGAGTCTGGTAGAGGAGTCTGGTAGAGGAGTCTTGTAGAGGAGTATTGTATAGGAGTCTTGTATAGGAGTCTTGTAGAGGAGTCTTGTATAGGAGTCTTGTAGAGGAGTCTGGTAGAGGAGTCTTGTAGAGGAGTCTGGTAGAGGAGTCTGGTAGAGGAGTCTTGTAGAGGAGTCTGGTAGAGGAGTCTTGTATAGGAGTCTTGTAGAGGAGTCTGGTAGAGGAGTCTTTTAGAGGAGTATTGTATAGGAGTCTTGTAGAGGAGTCTTGTATAGGAGTCTTGTATAGGAGTCTTGTAGAGGAGTCTGGTAGAGGAGTCTTGTATAGGAGTCTTGTAGAGGAGTCTGGTAGAGGAGTCTGGTAGAGGAGTCTTGTAGAGGAGTATTGTATAGGAGTATTGTATAGGAGTCTTGTAGAGGAGTCTTGTAGAGGAGTCTTGTATAGGAGTCTTGTATAGGAGTCTTGTAGAGGAGTCTGGTAGAGGAGTCTTGTATAGGAGTCTTGTAGAGGAGTCTGGTAGAGGAGTCTGGTAGAGGAGTCTTGTAGAGGAGTATTGTATAGGAGTATTGTATAGGAGTATTGTATAGGAGTATTGTATAGGAGTCTATAGTGTTTCTCCTGTTGGAACACTTTTACAACCAAGTCGACGTCTGACGGATTTTAAATGAACAAAATATGTTGGTTGGGTGACTAAACTACATAACATGTTATCGTGTGCAATGGGAGAATAGAGTCTGCAGACACACGACACACACAGCAGCAGAACAACGTGTAGTGTTTTTACAAGAGTAGGTAACTCTGAAAGCTTCAGTTTACATTATTGACAAGCTATTAGTAAGTTAGACAGACAAACCATGACATTTTCCCCCATTCCGAAGTCCCCACATCATGCATTGAGGTAAAGGTTAACTTACCTTGCATTCGCCATAAAGTAGTGGTTGGTGTTCACGAAGATGATTCGAGATTTGAAATGTTGCCACCTTTCACAGTGATTTTTTGTTGTTGCATGTTCTGCAGACAGGGTGACCATCTTCAATTAAGTTTCCCTCAGCACTCTTGTAAAACCCCAAATACAACCACACTTCAAATGTGGTCCTCTTAGAAGGCAGAAATATCTCCTGAGCGCTGTCACTGCCTTCCGCCATGTTTCCACACAAAACAAAACCTATGTTGCTGGCTGCACCTGCATCAGACTGTTGCTAACTTTGGTTGATGCTGGACAGTATTTACCGTGAGTTTTTCAGCCCGCGGTAATCAAACACGGTTTTAATGATCATTTGAATGTCATCCCTACATCCACCATAGCTCTCTCGTCCATATGCCCCTACATCCATCATTGCTCTCTCATCCGTATGCCCCTACATCCATCATAGCTCTCTCATCCGTATGTCCCTACATCCATCATTGCTCTCTCATCCGTATGTCCCTACATCCATCATAGCTCTCTCATCCGTATGTCCCTACATCCATCATTGCTCTCTCATCCGTATGTCCCTACATCCATCATAGCTCTCTCATCCATATGTCCCTACATCCACCATAGCTCTCTCATCCGTATGTCCCTACATCCACCATAGCTCTCTCATCCGTATGTCCCTACATCCATCATAGCTCTCTCATCCGTATGTCCCTACATCCACCATTGCTCTCTCATCCGTATGTCCCTACATCCACCATAGCTCTCTCATCCCTACATCCACCATAGCTCTCTCATCCCTACATCCACCATAGCTCTCTCATCCGTATGTCCCTACATCCACCATAGCTCTCTCATCCGTATGTCCCTACATCCACCATAGCTCTCTCATCCGTATGTCCCTACATCCACCATAGCGCTCTTGTCCGTACCTCCCTACATCCACCATAGCTCTCTCATCCGTATGTCCCTACATCCACCATAGATCTCTCATCCGTATGCCCCTACATCCACCATAGCTCTCTCATCCGTATGTCCCTACATCCACCATAGCTCTCTCATCCGTATGTCCCTACATCCACCATAGCTCTCTCATCCGTATGTCCCTACATCTACCATAGCGCTCTCGTCCGTACCTCCCTACATCCACCATAGCTCTCTCATCCGTATGTCCCTACATCCACCATTGCTCTCTCATCCGTATGTCCCTACATCCACCATAGCTCTCTCATCCGTATGTCCCTACATCCACCATAGCTCTCTCATCCGTATGTCCCTACATCCACCATAGCTCTCTCATCCGTATGTCCCTACATCCACCATAGCTCTCTCATCCGTATGTCCCTACATCCACCATAGCTCTCTCATCCGTATGTCCCTACATCCACCATAGCTCTCTCGTCCGTATGTCCCTACATCCACCATAGCTCTCTCATCCGTAGGGAGGAGGTCAGAGACCTGGCTGGGTGGTGCCAGAACATCAACCTCTCCCTCAATGGAAGCAAGACAAAGGAGATGATGGTGGACTACAGGAAACAGAGGGCCGAGCACGCCGACGGGGCTGTAGTGCAGCGGGTTGGGAGCTTCGACTTCCTCTGCGTCCACCTCACTAAGGATCTATCATGGTCCACACACACCAACGCAGCGGTGAAGAGGGCACGAAAACACCTCTTCCTCCTCAGGAGGCTGAAAAGATGTGGCATGGGCGCTCAGATTCTCACAAAGTTCTACAGCTGCACCATTGAGAGCATCTTGACTGGCTGCATCACCGCTTGGTATGGGAACTGCTTGGCATCCGACCACAAGGTGCTACAGAGTGAAGTGTGTACAGGCTAGTACATCACTGGGGCCGAGCTCCCTGCCATCCAGGATCTCTATACCAGGCGGTGTCAGAGGAAGACCCTAAAAATGATCAATGACTCCAGCCATCTAAGTCATTAACTGTTCTCTCTGCTACAGCACGGCAAGTCTGGAACCAACAGGACCCTGAACAGCTTCGACCCCCAAGCCATAAGATAGCTACATAGTTAGTTAAATAGTTAACCAAGTAGCTACCCGGACTATCAGCATGGACCCTTTTAACACTGTCTCTTTTGTCTCATCACACACACTGCTGCTACTGTTTATTATCTGTAACTTTATTTCTAGTTCTATGTACATATCTACCTTAATTACCTCATAGCCCTGCACATCCACTCAGTACTGGTACCCTAAGTTATCGTTACTCATTGCATATTTATTATTATGTTTTGGTATTGTTTTACTTTTCTATTATGTATCTATATTATTTATCTCTGCATTGTTGAGAAGGGCCTGTAAGTAAGCATTTCACTGTTAGTCTACACCAGTTCTTTACGAAGCATGTAACAAATAGAATTTGGTGATTCTCTTCTCTCATTCCTCCCTCCTACCTCTCTCCCTCCTCTGACCCTCTCTCCTTCCTCTTTCTATCTCTCTTCCTTCTCTCCTCCTCTATCCCTTTCCTCTCTCCTGATCTCCCAGCCTCACCCCCGTGTGCAGGAAACTTCCATTCCAGAGACCAAGCTTCTCTGAGGATCATAGAGGAATGACACAATGCCTACAGTGTGCTAGATAGAGCACCATTCGTAAAACACACATAACTGCGTAAACACACACATGCAAAGAGAAATCCAATGGAACATGCTTTGACTATGAGGTTTTTTTTCATTCCATAAGACTTTCTCAGGAAAATCCCCCTCATCAGGGTCGGTCCAACCCAGACAGACAGCACTGGGCCTGGAGAGGACAGACAAAGAAGAGAGAGCCTCTATCCTTCTCCTCTACCATTGGCCCAGATCGTTGTTTGGGTGTGCATAGAGGGTTTACACCAAGATAAGCTACTAGTGATAGCCAATAGTATCCATTCCCCATTCACAGAGCACGTCAACTCTTTATGGGGTGACATTGAGTAGATTACAATTTAGTCAATTTCTGGAAGGTTCCAGCAGTTGGTACCATTTAGCAAATCTAGGTCACATGTCACATTCACCTTGTGTGTGTGTGTGTGTGTGTGTGTGTGTGTGTGTGTGTGTGTGTGTGTGTGTGTGTGTGTGTGTGTGTGTGTGTGTGTGTGTGTGTAGCAGGATGTGTCTCAGCCAGACCCTACTCAGAGACCTCCAGTATAAACACATGGTACTCTGGACAGAAACACCCCTCTCTCTCTTCTCTCCCCCTATCCACCACTCTCTCTTGTCTCTCTACCTATCCTTCACTCTCTCTTTTCTTTCTACCTATCCATTCATCTTTCAACCTCAGTCTTATTTCTACTGGTTAACGGGCAGCGACCACTATCTCTTTCAACAGAATAGACTGAGACTGCTTTGTTGGAGGTGCCAAGCCCATAGCCGCTTAAAGATGAAAATCAAGTTTGCACTTGGTATTAAGCCATTTCTCTAGAAGGAATTGCAACATGTTTATGTCTGTAAACAACAGAGGAGGCTTCTCAGAGGAGGAAGGAGAGGACCATCCTACTCAGTGAATTAAAAAAAGTAAAGTTATCCTTCTTAGATAAAACAATACTAAATACTAGGGCTGACCCCGACTAAAGAACATTTCGGTTGACCAATCAATTGGTTGACATTTTTAAACATGTATTTTTCCATATGCAGTATAGACACACCGTAAGTTTGAATAAAATAAACTATATGTAGGCTACTGAGCTTGTCTGATGCTTCCAGTGATTAAGCAGTGTGATTAAAATGAAGACACACATTACTAAAGAGAAAGCCAGAGGTCAATATAGGCTAACTGGAAGGAAAAAACCTGTTCCCAACCAGACCCTCCTCCTCCTGCTGCTGTCTGCAGATTCTGGATATTACACTCCTGAAGTTGCCGGTGATAAGCTACACCAGCGGTCGGCAACCTTTTCCACTTGGAAAAGTTATCGTAGCATTTCTACTGATCTGCGTGCCAGTTATGATTTTCATCTGCACATTTCCATGGAACAGTTTCATTTAATTTATAATAAAGTCTTCATATCTCAAAATCAATGTCATGTGGTTCATCAAAATTATATCTCAATGAAAATCATACAAATCTAAAAGTAACATCTATTGCCTTTGCCAATAGGTACAAATAACCTACATAAAGCCAACAAATGAAAACATTTCAGCCCAATATATGTAGATCAAAATAAATAAATAAATATAAATAAATATCCTATAAATCACATTGGCTACAAATGGCCGGTCTGGAAGGAACTTGAAACATTGTATCAACTATTAACTAGGGTCAGGCCTGAAGCTCACACTAGCAAACTTGCAACATTGTATAAAATATCAAATATTCTGTTTCCCACGCCAGTGAGCTCTGGACAGACAGACACAGCTGTATGCTATTAGCACAAGGGATAAGAAGTAATCAGGTAGGCCTTTCTTATGAACTTTCCACTGGAACAGAGCATTACACCCCCCCCCCCCTTCAGCTGATTGGTTAACAAAGGGGAGAGCGCTGGAAAGATTTTTCAAAATAGGCTACTTTGAGGAACTATCGTCAGTCCCAGTGGATGTAAAAACAGACTTTGTTTACTTGCTGTTTGAGAGGAGAACAAATTACATTAAACAAAAATATAAACGCAAGGTAGAGAAATGAACATTGATTTCTCTGGCAACAGCTCTGATGGACATTCCTGAAGTCAGTATGCCAATTGCATCCTCCCTCAAAACTTGAGACATCTGTGGCATTGTGTTGTGTGAAAAAACTGCACATTTTAGATTGGCCTTTTATTGTCCCAAGCACAAGATGCACCTGTGTAATGATCATGCTGTTAAATCAGCTTCTTGATATGCTACACCTCTCAGGTATATTTATTATCTTGGGAAAGGAGAGATGCTCCCTAACAGCGATGTAAACAAATTTGTGCACAAACTTTGAGAGAAATAAGCTTCTTGTGCATATGGAACATTTCTGTGATTTTTTATTTCAGCTTATGAAACATGGAACCAACACTTTACATGTTGCGTTTATATTTTTGTTCAGTATATTTTGAGAAGTTCCACAGTGTTGGTGAGCTAAGACAATAAGGAATAATATCAGATCCCCAAATGGGAGTATTTATAGGCCTATGCATGCAGGCCAGGTAGCCGAGGCCTACTTCTATGTATTATCAGGTGTGTGTCCTTACTCAACATTGACAGGAGCGCTACAAACTACAATTAATAAATAGAATAAAATAAAACTTGTGTAGCCTAGTTTGTGCACTCTGCAAACAATGTCTCCAATCCTATAATGACAACGATAAGACTGGAATAATAATGTATTGAATGCATTAACAGAAATTACCATAACCAAACAAACAATGTAGATGATAAATGATGGTAATTAACTGTAAATGTACTACTGGTGATAATGGTGTGTGTCCTGTGTCCTCCCTTTCATCTACACTGATAGAAGTGGATTTAACAAGTGACATCAATAAGGGATCATAGCTTTCACCTGAATTCACTTGGTCATTCTATGTTATGGAAAAAGCAGGTGTTCTTAATGTTTTGTACACTCAATGAATATAATCAGACCAGTTGGAACTGGAGCAATGATCCAAACAAGAGATAGTACTTTAGGACTGAAAATGTGCTATATTGAATAGAATAGTAAGATGTAGTGTTTTGAATGTTCCCTACTCTGAATGTCACAAATGAATGATATGTCACAAGTCAAGCAGAATCACCTGAGGGTAACACACACACACACTGCATGACACACGAACGCAAGCAAACACACATGCACCACACACATACACACAATCCTATAGTCCATTCAAACAGTGAGTCCAGGAATGGGCTTCCGTTCCTTCCGGCCATCCAATAGAAATATCACTTGTCTAAAAATAGCCTCGGTCTCCTCTTACATAGCACTGAACTGAGATTAGAGAAATCAATGTAACACAGGAAAGAGACTGAGTGATAGAGAATGGGAGAGTGATGGGAAAGAGAGACAAAGAGAGGGAGAGAGAACAACAACACCCCCTCAACCAGACCCGGAGAACTGGAGGTGGAGAGAGACATGTCTGCACTCTGGACTGTGGTGAGACAACATCAACAGGTTTTAGATTAACTAACTTCAAAGTAATGACTCGGGACGTCGGGTTTGATATGAAAGCTTCTTTTTTATTTATAATACTTGTTCACGTTACATTTAACAACTTTAGATACTACAGAGCAAAGCAGGTAAGATGCTAGCGGAAAATCAGCTTAATCACTTTGCACCTGCACATAATTGGCGCGTTATCTCACCCATTCCTGTCGCAAGGCATTCTGGAACTTGCAGTCAAAAAGCGTAATTCAATACAAACCAATACAATTACATATGTAAATAACTGTAAAGAAATATCTTTAGATACAGCTCAATGAATTAACTTAAACATTAACTCTGTAACACATTAAAGTTACAACAACAGGAGAAAGAGCAGGAGCAGAACAGAGCACTAGAGAAGGTGAAAGTGCTGGAGGAGAGGGTGAGGGGAATTAGAGAGCTGTCCACCCCCACAGAGTAGCCAGCAGAACAGTCCACCCCAGACCCTGACCATAGCCTCGACATCACAGCAGGACAGAAAACTGAAGGACCCCAAGGAATCCCACCCCCTCTGAGCACCCCCACCCCACTCCTAACATCCCCCTGGCCCACCACTCCACCCTGGACTTGAACAGCCTTTACGACAAGGTCAATCTTCACAAGGCAGCAGTGACCACCTTCGCCAGGACCCTAAAGGTCATCGCCCTCAATCACAGCCCCAGGTCATCTACCTTTGGCCTAAAGAAGAGGAACCTGTACTTCACTAAATAAATAAAAAATACAGGCATTGTCATCCTACAAGAAACATGGCATACAGCAGTGGTTCCCAACCAGGGGTACTTGGCCTATCCACAGGGGTACTTGGCCTCCCCAAAAAAGGTACTTGGCCTATCCACGGGGGTACTTGGCCTATCCACAGGGGTACTTGGCCTATCCACAGGGGTACTTGGCCTATCCACAGGGGTACTTGGCCTATCCACAGGGGTACTTGGCCTATCCACAGGGGTACTAGGTCTATCCACAGGGGTACTTGG
This sequence comes from Oncorhynchus masou masou, assembly GCF_036934945.1. Classification (NCBI taxonomy): domain Eukaryota; kingdom Metazoa; phylum Chordata; class Actinopteri; order Salmoniformes; family Salmonidae; genus Oncorhynchus; species Oncorhynchus masou. The sequence goes on from NC_088244.1 coordinate 19,294,739, forward strand.
CCTATCCACAGGGGTACTTGGCCTATCCACAGGGGTACTTGGCCTATCCACAGGGGTACTTGGCCTATCCACAGGGGTACTTGGCCTATCCACAGGGGTACTTGGCCTATCCACAGGGGTACTTGAGGAGACTCATGAGACCATAGACTTACTGGTCAAATTCACATGAGGGGGTACTTCAGGGGTACTCCAGGCAGAGAAAATGTCAGTTGAAGGTACAGTAACCGTGAAGGGTTGGGAAACACTGATATAGAGGAAATGGACCAACTGGTTGCTCTCTAGGTTACAGGGAGCTGATAGTCCCAACCACCAAACTACCAGGTGTGAAACAGGGAAGGGACTTAATGGGGAATGCTCATTTGGTATAGAGCAGACCTAACTCACGCTATTGAAATGATCAAAACAGGAGCATAATATTAACTATAGATGGAAGGAAAGCAGTGTGGAAACCTAACAAAAAAACTATTAGGCAGGGTAGCCTAGTGGTTAGAGCATTGGACTAGTAACTGGAAGGTTGCAAGTTCAAACCCCCAAGCTGACAAGGGACAAATCTGCCGTTCTGCCCCTGAACAGGCAGTTAACCCACTGTTCCTAGGCCGTCATTAAAAATAAGAATTTGTTCTTAACTGACTTGCCTAGTAAAATAAAAATTAAATCCCGTTTAGACAACTTCCTGGACAAAACTCTTCACTGTAATAGTGAAGGTGTAAACTTTGCAGTAGAAAACCTAAACAGTATTTTTGACCTCTCAGCTTCCCTATCAAATTTTAAAAAATATAGGCAGAAAACCTAAGAAAATGAACAACAATGACAAATGTTTTGATGGACTGTAAAAACCAAAGAAAGAAAATGAGAAACCTATCCAAACAAAAACAAAGAGTCTACGCCTTTACTATGGTGAATCACCAAAGCAATATATAAATACACCACGGAAAAAGAAGGAACAGCACGTCAGAAATCAGCTAAATGTAATTGAAGAATCCATAGACTCTAACCACTT
>NC_088244.1:19300738-19305738 GCF_036934945.1 Oncorhynchus masou masou
TCTGGACAACAGGCCCTCCGATTTGACACACTGAACTCTATCTGAGAAGTGTTTGGTGAACCAGGCGAGGCAGTCATTTGAGAAGCCAAGGCTATTGAGTCTGCCGATAAGAATGCAGTGATTGACAGAGTCGAAAGCCTTGGGAAGGTCGATGAAGACGGCTGCACAGTACAGTCTTTTATCAATGGCGCTTATGATATTGGCTCCTGACTTCCCTGAAAGGTTGCATATTGCGGGGGCTATTTGATGCTAATGCAGAACGCCACAGGATGTTTTTGTGCTGGTCAAGGGCAGTTAAGTCTGGGGTGAACCAAGGGGTATATCTGTTCTTAGTTCTACATTTTTTTTAATGGGGCATTCTTACTTAAGATGGTGAGGAAAGCACTTTTAAAGAGCAATCAGGCATCCTCTACTGACTGGTTGAGGTCGATATCCTTCCAAGATACCCGGGCCTGGTCGTATAGAAAGGCCAGCTCACTGAAGTGTTTTAGGGAGCGTTTGACAGTGATGAGGGGTGGTCGTTTGACTGCGGACCCATTACCCACGCAGGCAATGAGGCAGTGATCACTGAGATCCTGGTTGAAGACAGCAGAGGTGTATTTAGAGGTCAAGCTGGTCAGGATGATATCTTAGTGGGTGCCCATGGTTACAGATTTAGGGTTGTACCTGGTAGGTTGCTTGATAATTTGTGTGAGATTGAGGGCATCTAGCCTAGATTGTAGGATGGCTAGGGTTAGATAGGTCACCCAAAGCTATGTTGTGTTATGGTTTATTTTTGGTAATACTTCATGAAGATCCTCTGTGCGAACACATACCCACACACACTTTTCTAAGAGGGCCCTGAGCTCGTCTTCCCATGTGAACAGTAAGGAGTACAGGGGGGGAGGTCTGAGAGAGGAAAGAGAGAGATGTTAACTTCTCTAGGGTAGGGGGCAGCATTTGGAATTTTGGATGAAAAGCATGCCCAAATTAAACTGCCCTACTCAGGCCCAGAAGATAGGATGTGCATATAATTAGTAGGTTTGGATAGCAAACATTCTTAAGTTTCCAAAACTGTTAAAATAATGCCTGTGAGTATAACAGAACTGATTCAAAAACCTGAGAAAAATCCATTCAGGAAGTAGGATTTTCTTTTTTTGTAGTTTTCTATTCAATACCATTACAGTATCCATTGACTTAGGACTCAAATTGCAGTTCCTATGCCTTCCACGAGATGTCAACAGTCTTCAGAAATTGTTTCAGGCTTGTATTCAGAAAAATGAGGACCCTGCCGTGTCACAGAGCTTTTTCATGTACGCGACCGAGAGAGTGCCTTTTATATTGCCTTTTATATTGACTACGTTATTGTCCGGTTGAAATATTATCGATTATGTAGGCTAAACACAATCTGGGGATAGAATATAAACATCGTTTGACATGTTTGTATGAACTTTACGGATACAATTTGGATTTTTTTGTCCGCCTGTTGTGACTGCATTTGAGCCTGTGGATTACTGAAGAAAACGCGCGAACAAAGCGGAGGTTTTAGGATATAAAGAGACGTTATCAAACAAAAGGAACATTTATTGAATAAATGAATGCCTTCTGAGTGCAACCATATGAAGATCATCAAAGGTAAGTGATTAATTTTATCTCTATTTCTGACTTGTGTAACTCTTCTACTTGGCTGGTTACTATTTGTAATGATTTGTCTGCTGGGATATGTTCTCAAATAATTGTAAGGTATGCTTTCGCCGTAAAGCATTTTTGAACCGTGACACCGTGGTTGGATTCACAAGAAGTTAAATCTTTAAACCTATATAAAATAGTTGTGTCTTTTCTGAATGTTTATAATGAGTATTTCTGTATTTGGCGCTCTGCAATCTCACTGGATGTTGGCTAAGTGGGACGCAAGCATCCCACATACCCTCTCTCTCCTCCCCCCCAATTGGGGGGGGAGAGAGAGAGAGAGAGAGAGAGAGAGAGAGAGAGAGAGAGAGAGAATAAATATATATCGATCCCTCCCTCAAGACAAACATACTCTCTACAGTTCACCTCCACAACTACCTCTGTTATAGTCCTCTACCACTCTTTCTCTCTTTCCAACCATCTCTGTCTGTAGGCTACACTTCCTCTTTGTAAGAGCTATATCATTTCATCCCTATGCTAAAATGTCCCTTGTCTAATATTACAGATGTCTGATCTTAAAGAGGAACTCCACTCATGATGATGTGGCCGGTGACACTTTGCTTTTTCAGTCCAATATCTTGACAACTTCACTGCTGACATGCAAAACATTTGGGACTGTATTAACAGTGGACTAATGAAAAAATATCAAAATATAGTTTTTGTGTGGAGTTCCCCTTTAATTTAACCAGTTTTGTTGTAGGAGTAAAACAATCCTTCAGCAGGAGGAATTGATTATCCTAAAAAATAACTTATAATTTCTAACAGGAAATTTGTTTTGACAGGCTGCAGTGGGCTATAGTTCGATACACTTATGTCGTAGTGGAGGTTAATATTTATTTTGTGTTATTAAGCGATATAAAACGACAGTTGTTGATGAGTATTGCTGCATTTCAGATACATTTTTGTACATTTCAATGTCGCAGTAGTATGACCTAGGCCAGTTATTCTGTCAGGTGCTTTAACATTTGAGCAAAAGAGAGCGAGAAAGAGAACTACAGGTTTTCAGTGAATTTATGTACATCACCAGGCTGATTTGAATCACTGGAAAATTATCTGCGACAACAGGGTGATCAAATTAAGATAGATCTGTATGTTATGGTTCTCAAAATAACTCTGTCATTTAGTGTGCACTTTGAAATAAACCCACGTGAAAGGCCTCTGTAGACATCTGTAGTCACCTCTAAACAGCCTGTACCAACTGTGTGATAACACATCTGTAGTCACCTCTAACCAGCCTGTACCAACTGTGTGATAACACATCTGTAGTCACCTCTAAACAGCCTGTACCAACTGTGTGATAACACATCTGTAGTCACCTCTAACCAGCCTGTACCAACTGTGTGATAACACATCTGTAGTCACCTCTAAACAGCCTGTACCAACTGTGTGATAACACATCTGTAGTCACCTCTAAACAGCCTGTTACAACTGTGTGATAACACATCTGTAGTCACCTCTAAACAACCTGTACCAACTGTGTGATAACACATCTGTAGTCACCTCTAAACAACCTGTACCAACTGTGTGATAACACATCTGTAGTCACCTCTAAACAACCTGTTACAACTGTGTGATAACACATCTGTAGTCACCTCTAAACAGCCTGTACCAACTGTGTGATAACACATCTGTAGTCACCTCTAAACAGCCTGTTACAACTGTGTGATAACACATCTGTAGTCACCTCTAAACAACCTGTACCAACTGTGTGATAACACATCTGTAGTCACCTCTAAACAACCTGTACCAACTGTGTGATAACACATCTGTAGTCACCTCTAAACAGCCTGTACCAACTGTGTGATAACACATCTGTAGTCACCTCTAAACAGCCTGTACCAACTGTGTGATAACACATCTGTAGTCACCTCTAAACAGCCTGTTACAACTGTGTGATAACACATCTGTAGTCACCTCTAAACAACCTGTACCAACTGTGTGATAACACATCTGTAGTCACCTCTAAACAACCTGTACCAACTGTGTGATAACACATCTGTAGTCACCTCTAAACAACCTGTACCAACTGTGTGATAACACATCTGTAGTCACCTCTAAACAACCTGTACCAACTGTGTGATAACACATCTGTAGTCACCTCTAAACAACCTGTACCAACTGTGTGATAACACATCTGTAGTCACCTCTAAACAGCCTGTTACAACTGTGTGATAACACATCTGTAGTCACCTCTAAACAACCTGTTACAACTGTGTGATAACACATCTGTAGTCACCTCTAAACAGCCTGTACCAACTGTGTGATAACACATCTGTAGTCACCTCTAAACAACCTGTACCAACTGTGTGATAACACATCTGTAGTCACCTCTAAACAGCCTGTACCAACTGTGTGATAACACATCTGTAGTCGCCTCTAAACAAACAACCCAACTCTATATTAAGAGACAGAGAACATACATCTCTCACACGTACGTCAACATGTGCACGCACACACAAACACCTCTCTCTCCCTCTCCGTTGTAATGTCATTCCCGAGGCCAGGCGACACTGCTCTCATCCAGACACTCTCCTCCAGCCTCATCACATTCCTCACCATGAGGGATTCACATGGAGGAGAGTTAGAACACTAGTCTTTATACACACACCATGTATCCACTTTAGCCTCGGACTGCCCTCTGACTGCCCTCGGACTGTATCCTGCACACCAGATAGCAGCCTGCATATCATTGAACTTCATCATAATCATCATAATTGTAATTCATTGTAATCATCGTCTTCATCGTTGTAATCCTTATCATCATCGTCTGCACCATCACCACCATTCATCATCTTCAGCAGCACACATCAGAAACCAACTCACCTCTACAGCTATGGATCTATCATAATCACCATCACCACCATCTTCATCATGCTCATCATATCTCAGTCTATAACTCCCCTCAACATCCTGTCCACCAGATACATGTCATATTAACATCCTCATCTCAAACATCCACCCATCCTCCTCCTGTCTCTCTCCATTCAATACAATGGTTTCCCTGTAGCTTAATAACTATAATCAGACAAAACACACAGAATAAAATGAGGAGGGAACTTTACAACAAAGAATACATTCATGTCTGTGGAGCTGTGTGTGTGTGTGTGTGTGTGTGTGTGTGTGTGTGTGTGTGTGTGTGTGTGTGTGTGTGTGTGTGTGTGTGTGTGTGTGTGTGTGTGTGTGTGTGTGTGTGTGTGTGTGTGTCTGTAGGGCTGAGAGAAGGGCTGAGAGAAGCATATGCCTCTGGATGAGTGGTATGGGGGCAATGATAACGTCAGAGCTGCTGCCACTTGGGGTTTGGTACCGATTTACCCCTCTTCTTGTCTCGTCAG